>NC_087213.1:20388426-20420926 GCF_015104395.2 Macrobrachium nipponense | reverse complement strand
ACCCCCAAAAGGAGAAAAAAAATGAAATCAACTGATTTTATTTTTTTTCTAAAGAGAAACAAGAATTAAACAGCAGGGGAACAATTCTGCATAAAGCTTTAATCCAGTCAAACACGCACGCTTCTCCACTCACAAACTCACTCGTGCAAAAACAGAAAACGGTCATTAGGCTACTCATTCTGAAAACTCTAGAGAGGCTATTAGCTATAACATTATCCTTTTCTCTTACTGTTTCTGTTTTCTGATCTCTGATTAAAACTTTGAAATGCTAAAACACCTCTTGCATTTTCTCAAAACTAATTTCTCTCAGTTACACTGTAACATCGAACACTGGCGGTGGCCATGGTACGGAGCGTTCTTTATAATTCTAAAGCAAATTTACATTCAATCACTTTGCCCTACTCTTACCCACATAAATTCTATATTGTATATTTCCCCTCTCCTTTAACTCCGAAAAAGAACCTTCGAACTTATAAGGAAACATGGAACCTTCTTTCTGGACTAGTACTAAAACTTTATCTCTTACACGGAAATTTGTCTCTTTCGCTCTAAGATCATGTTTCCGTTTAGTCCCCCTTGACTCCCGCTCTCCTTCGCTAGTTGCCAACCATCTCTTAAATTGTTTTTATAATACTCAAGATTAGTTATGTAATCTTCTCTACCCTTACTTCTAGACAAAGGTCCAACCATATTGATAAATACATTCTCAAACGATTCGCCTACTGAAGGAATATTACACAACGGAACTCTGGGAATTATTTGAATCGGTTTCCCAGCAATTTGACATTCATGACAGCTTAAAACATATCTCTTTACGTCACTCTTCCTTTTAGGCCAAAAGTACGCCCGACTAATAAACTTAAAAGTTTTATTTACTCCTAAATGTCCTTGCTCATCATGTGCTAACTTCAAAACTAATTCATGAAGCTTCCTAGGAACTACTAATTGTTCGGTGATTTCCTCTTTACCACCTGACTTAGGCCGAACATAACGACACAAAACTTCGTCCTTTAAACAAAAAGTTTCCTTACACACATCATCGAGATCATCATCCAGCTCACACTCAAAAATTCGGGTTAGTGCCTCATCCTCTCTCTGCAACTTGACTAGCTCATCCTTATCCAAAATGTTAGAGCCTAATTCATCACCGTAACTAGTACTAGATACCGGTACATTTACTACGTTACTCTCGACAGCTACACCTTCAGTTTGGCTATCACTGTCAACATCGATAGAGTCTGGTCTCTCAGCCACACTCATGCCAAGATCAACCTCGCCACCTCTATCACACTCGTTCAAATCCACGAACTCACTCATGTTCGAATCCACGAACTCACTCTCGTTCGAATCCACGAACAAATTATGACTGTAGTGCATGTCTGTATCTAAACCCGATCTAGTTACTACCATTTCAGGCACAGGAATATCCCTCACAACGGGATTCACATTCTTGGATAAAGCTAAGTCATTACCGACAATAATGTCAACGCCATCAACGGGCAAACTGTCAACAACTGCCACTTTCACTTCTCCTGACACTGCCTGACTTTTTAAGTTCAACTTCAACAAAGGACAAAGAACACAAGTGTTAGGAAATCCACCTAACATGACTTTTTCTTCCATGTTGAATTCTGCCCTGTTCGACACACTCTCTCTCTAATCAGTGAGACAGCAGCTCCTGTGTCTCGAAGCAAGACCACTTCTCTCTAACACATTCCTCCAAGAGAGGAAACTACGCCTTCTGACAGAAATTCACCAAATATTTTCCTAGTTTCTCTCATCACATCATTCCTACTTGACGAAAGATTAACTAGAGACACTGGTTTCTTACCTTCCTTCCTTTCTACTGCACAATTTCTCGCTAAATGCCCTTTCCCATTACATCGAAAACAAGTTAATTCTGAGCCACTAGGTGCCCACTTTACTCTTACAAACCTTAGACGTATGACCTGGTTTTCCGCATGTATAACAGGAATAGTCACTTTTACTTGCATTGCTATTACTAGGACTGAACCCTTTACTGCTTTGTACTCTACCAGACGAAGGATCATATCATTTCTTACTAACACTCAAATTATGAGTTAGACTATATTCGTCAGCTAACCTAGTTGCTCCTGCAAAAGATACTTCTCGCCTATCCTCTATATAAAATCTCAGGGGATACGTTATCTTTGAAGTTTTCTAACAACACTAAGTTCTTCAAACCATCAAAATCATCAACTTTAGCAGAAGTTAACCAATCAAAAAACAGCCTTTCTAGCTTTTTACTATATTCTACATACGTAATATTTTCATCCTTTCTCAAATTTCTAAATTTCTTACGGTACGCCTCCGGTACTAACCTGTATGCGCTAAGAACAGCTTCTTTTACAATGTCAAAATTATCACATTCCTCCTTAGACATGCAACTATACTCAGTAAGCGCCCTACCACTCAAAACTGACTTTAAATATAAAGTCCACATTTCTTTAGGAGAACTTACTCTTTCCATTAACTTCTCAAAACACATGAAATATGTCGTAACATCTTCCTCATCAAACTTTGGTACTAATTTCAGCACTGCAATCATACCTAACCTATCAGCTTTGTTTTTATTCTGGCCTGACTGACTGTTAAGAGTGCTTTGCCTTGACCGAGCAATTTCCAACTCATGCATACGTTCTTTCTCTCTTTCTTCCTGCTCATGCATACATTCTTTCTTTCTTGTTGCTGCATTTCTCTCTCAGCTGCTCTTTCCTCTCTCTCAGCCACTCTTTCATCTCTCTCATACTTTTCCCTTTCTTTCCTTTCAACATACTCACGGATTCACCATCTCACTCATTCTGGTTCTTTCTATATTCTCCCTGTTTCAAACTGTTAAAGCTGAATATTACTGGCCAAGGTCGCCACAATGTTACGAACCGATAGAGGTCCGCTTCAGGTTCGATAATATTATAAACAAAAATAATTCAACACCAACAGTTGAAAATGGGGATACGAATATAGAAAGAAACACTAACACAACAAAGGTTTATTTACAAGCTTACTAACAAAGATAAATGCAGAATGGTGTCTCCTATTTACATAAAAAAGGTAAAATCTTACACTGCATGAACTGGGGGAACAGTGAGGTAATGAAAGTACTTACCGACCAGTTTTGCAGCTCAAAGCGATGGCTTCACAAAAGGAGAACTCTAATTGTAGATGCCTTCTTGCCTCCGTATTGCAAAAAATAATGTCTACTCTTGATACTCGAAGGGCAGGAACTTCTCTAAACCTCTTGTAGAACATTTCTTCTCTGAAGTCTTGCTCTAAATCGAAATAACTCGGTCATCCACTCCTGACAACGACTTGACCAGAATTTGACCAAACTCTCTTGAGTGCCTTGTTCTCTCTGATCCTTCGTCCTTCTTCTCTTATCTCACTCTGAAGATCTCTGCTGCTGAGCTCTCACTGATAATCTGATCTGTGACTCTTACTGATGATTTCTTACTCTGTGACTAACTGATGATCTGCCTTCTCCTACTTCGTCCGTCGTATTTATACTGCATTCTGGGGGCGGGGCCTACGACGAACGTCACAGAATCCCAAGATTACCGGAACGATTTAGAAGTTTCTCAACGAAGTATTGCATCAGAAGTCGCAGCATTTCTCACAACACTTTGGCGCCTGTTGCGTTCCATAACACTCCTGCCGATTCTAAAACCATCATGAGAACAGGCGCCTCCAACACATGCGCGAAAGCCTCCGTGTTGCAGAACTTCTCAAAGATGCGTTTTCCTTTCCTTTATCTTTCTTTGCTATAAAGCAATTACCATGACAATATATATATATATATATATATATATATTATATATATATTATTATATATATATATATATATATATGTATATGTATATATATACACATGTATGTGTTTATATTATCACGCCCGAAAGTATTTTCATTCGTTCATTTATATATTTATCTATTTATTTATTTTTTGCTCACGCAGTCGTATGTTTGCTGCTTGTCATTAACTGGGTGCTGTTTGCTGGTTATTATTTGGCAGTTGTTAAGGAGGATAGTTCTAATCCAATAATTTCTTCCTTTACATCATGACGTCGAGGCAGAAAGACTTTTTTTCGAGAACAGCCCAAGTTTGCAGTCAGTGATCCTCTGAACGCTAGAGAGGTTGGGATTGCCTCTGAGAGGTATTTATCTGCTGAAAGTAGCGGATTCGCCTAGGATCGCTGCAATGGTGTGCAGTATCTGTTGGCTCCCTTTATACGACATCAATGCCTGCTTTTGAGTTTTCAGCACCTTATACCATTGTCACGCCCGTTTGATCGTTCTTCCTCTGCTGATACGTGGATGTTTGTATTCGGGGAGCAGCTGTGATCGAGTTTTGTATCAAGTTCTCGATACAAATCTTGTTCCTTATCAGGAGGAGTCAAACACCTGCTAATCTGCAATGGACACATTACGAACACGGGAGAGGATATCAGCCTTGGACAGCCTGTAAAGGATCTTCAGAATCATCACCTGGTCCCTCATATTCATTACTGCAACTGCACCACCGTTGATAAAACTTTATGAGGAGTTAAGTATTGGTATTAGTAACTGTCCTCCATTTTTAGAGCTGCAGTTAACAGCATTCCATTACAATGGAGCATCAAGTTTATGCTGCAGTGACCCTAAACTTACCTCGGTCCAAAATTATTTAATTATTTCTTTCTCTCTTTTGTAAATAAATATTTATATTTCCTTTTTCGTATCATACTCCCTCGTTGTCCTTTGCCATCACTGTTTATAAATTATAACTGGTAGTTAAAGGTACTTAAGGTTGTGCAAAATACTATTATTTTTTTAATGTAACTGCTTTACGCAAATTATAAAGAACCTGCTTTAACATAAAAGGTTAACATTATTAATTAAGTCGTGACATAAATTGGCGGCCGTGACAGGATGGCAAATGGTCAGTGAGGTAGTGTGAATAAGTACGATTTTTTTTCTCTTTCTCTCTTTATGGGACACGTTAATAGTTCTTCGTGTTAAGTAGCAATTGCTCAGTTTAACGAGATGTCAACATTAAGCGAGGTAACTGCCATTGGTGAGAAACTTGGATTGTCAGGATCTGACTTAGCATATTTCATAAAAGAGCAACAGGAGCTCGAATGCGCTAAATGTGCACAGCAGAGAGAAGCTGAAAGAGGGCAGAGAGAAGCTGATAGAGAGCAAATGGAAGCTGAAAAAGCAATATTGGCTGAAAAGAGAGTTCTTACGGAAGCTGATAAAGAAAGGCTTGAAGAACAAAGTAAAACTCTTCAGTTAGAGATAACTTTAAAGTCGTTAAAGTCCGACGAAACTTCTATGAGTGATGCTGTTCCAGCTAAGTTCAGTGAGAAGTGGGAAACTAAGCTTATTCCTAAGTTTAGCGAGTCAGATGTCGGTAAATTTTTCGTTGCTTTTGAGTAAGTAGCTCCTTAGTTAGCTTGGCCTAAGGAACTCTGGGCTGTGTTATTGCAGTCTGCATTCTCTGGTAAGGTACAAGTAGTTTATGCAGCGTTAAGTGCAGAGGATTCCAGTGATTATGATATTGTGAAAAAAATGGTTTTAAATGCATACCAGCTAATCCTAGAAGCCTACCACCAGTGGTGTGGATTTGTTGATGGGCAATGATGTGATGCAAGGTACTGGCACAGCCTGTGCATCAGCAGGTCGAAAGGGGGCTAGTGTGGTTAATGAACGTGTTATGGTGAATGTTAAACCTGTTGTTCCTGTAACCCGAGCCCAGTCTAAAGAGGAAGTCAAAGGTGGAGAAGCTGATATAAATTTGGAAAACTGCTTCCAAACCAAAACTCAACCTAAGACAAAGAAAAGTAAGTCCAAGCAGATAAAAAAGCTTTTGTTAAAGTCTATGGTTAATGTATCAGAAGACTTTGCTACAGATTCTAGTTGCATGTTTCCAGATAGGCAAACCCTAATTAGTGCTCAAAAGGAAGATGGAGAATTGAGGAGTATATATGAAGAAGCAGAGCAGCTAAAGGAACAGGAGGATTTAAGTGAAGCAAGTTATGTATTAAAGAATGATGCGCTTTTGTTAAAGTCTATGGTTAATGTATCTGAAGACTTTGCTACAGATTCTAGTTGCATGTTTCCAGATAGGCAAACCCTAATTAGTGCTCAAAAGGAAGATGGAGAATTAAGGAGTATATATGAAGAAGCAGAGCAGCTAAAGGATCAGGAGGATGTAAGTGAAGCAAGTTATGTATTAAAGAATGATGTGTTATATAGATTAATTCGTCCTGTGACCGCATCTCTTGATGAAGAGTGGAAGGTAAGGGAACAAATTGTAGTACCTAGTAAGTTTAGGCATTTTATTTTGCAGGAGGCTCATGAAAGTGAATCGGGTGGTCATTTATGAATACGAAAAACACTATCCAAAGTAAAAGATAATTTTTTTTGACCTTCTGTAAAGAGAGACGTCATCAGACATTGCAAGTCATGTCACCAGTGTCAAATGGTTGGAAAACCCAACCAGAAAATTACTAAAGCACCTTTAATTCCCATCCCAGATGTTGAAGAACCATTCACGCAAATTGTTATTGACATTGTGGGTCCTTTACCCAAAACCAAAACAGGTTTTCAGTACATGTTAACTATAATGGACAGAACCACTAGATTTCCCGAGGTAATACCTGTTAGAGGCATTAGGAGTGGTATCGTTATTAAGCATGTCATGGGCTTCTTTTCTCGTTATGGTTTGTCTCGAGAGATACAGTCGGATCAAGGTTCTAATTTCACTAGTAGGGAGTTCCAGGCTAAAATGAATGAACTTGGCATTAAACACAACTTGGCATCCTCATATCATCCCGAAAGTCAGGGGATACTTGATAGATTTCACTCCACTCTGAAGAATGCTTTGACTAAGTATTGTTTAGACCATGTTGAAGAATGGGATAAAGACTTGCCTTAATTGCTTTTTGCTTTAAGATCAGCCCCTAGTGAAGCCCTCGGGGTTTTCTCCTTTTCAGATGGTCTATGGACACAATGTGAGAGGACCTCTTGATTTATTAAGGGAACACTGGGAAGGGAGTACTGGTAAAGTAAATTCTCTTGATTATATTTTGTCTTTCAAAGAGAAGGTAAGGAGCATTTGGCAGTGGGCCCAAAATAATCTCTCTACTTCGCACGCTAGAATGAAACCTCATTATGATAGAAAGTCTCAAGTTAAAAATTTTGAAGCAAGAGAAAAAGTACTAATGTTACTTCCTATTCCAGGTCAATTCAGAGCTCAGTTTGTAGGTCCAGCAGTGGTTAGGAAGAAATTGAATGATGTTGATTATTTGGTGGAAATTCCAGGGTGGAGGAAAAAGTATCCGTTGTATCATATTAACATTATAAAGAAATATTTTTCCAGAGCTAACACTATTAAATCTGTTTCAGCTGTTGTACCTAAAGAAGGTAAAGGACAAGAAGTGGAAAGCAAAGATTATGGATGGAATGGCGAAAAAACTAAAATTTTGTGTAACCCAGATAGTTTGCTTAAACATCCGAATGCCCAGCAAGCTACTGATATTAAGGATTTATTCAGAGAACTTGTGCGTGCGTAGTTTGCAACATAACGTGGTACTAAAGCCAAATACCCAGCCAATTAGACAAGCCCCTTACAGGTTAAATCCACAGAAAGCTGAAGCTGTGAGAAAGGAAGTCAGTTATATGTTGGAGAATGACTTGATAACACCAAGTAGCAGTCCTTGGAGTTCCCCTGTTGTATTAGTGAAAAAGGAAAATGGACAAGACAAGTTGTGTTTTTACTACAGTAAAGTAAACGACTTAACAGTTACTGACAATTTCCCTCTGCCTTGCATAGAAGATTGCATAGATAAGATTGGTAATGCCAAATATAGTAGTAAATTAGACCTTTTAAAAGGTTAGTGGCAAGTTCCTCTGACTGGAAATGCACGGGAAATATCAGCATTTATAACACCTGAAGGTTTATTCGAATGTAAAGTCATGCCCTTTGGCATGCGTAACGCAGCCAGTACCTTCCAGAGAATGATGTGGATGATCACGAATGGATTGAAGGGTTGTGTAGTTTATCTGGACGATATAATTATCATCAGTGACAACTGGAAAGACCATGTCGATAGAATCAGGGCCTTATTTCGCGCAGTTGCTGACGCTGGTTTAGTGGTAAACCTTTCTAAATGCGAATTTGGAAAGGCTGAAGTTATCTACCTAGGACATCACGTCGGACAAGGTAAAGTATTGCCCAAGGAAAAGAACATTGAAGCTGTACTAGCTTTTCCCACTCCAAAAACTCGGAAAAATGTAAGGCAATTTGTTGGTCTCGCTGGTTACTATCGTAGATTTGTCCCCAGTTTTTCTGAAATAGTAACTCCTTTAACTAATCTTTTAAGAAAGAAATCTATATTCTTGTTGGACGATAAATGTCAACAAGCCTTTGATAAATTAAAGGGCATTTTAAGCACCTACCCTATTTTGAAATCACCTGACTTTCAGAAGCGATTCAAGTTAATGGTGGATGCCAGCGATCTCGGAGTAGGGGCAGTGCTGTTGCAAGACGATAGTGAAGGTATTGGACATCCTGTTTCATATTTTTCCAGGAAACTTAATGACCATCAAAAGAAATATAGCACAATCGAAAAGGAAGCCTTAGCTTTAGTTTTAGCTTTACAACATTTTGAAATTTATGTAACTGCTAGCATTGATCCAATTATGTATTCAGATCACAATCCTTTAAAATTTGTGAACAAATTTAGGATAAAAAACAGGCGGCTTACTAAATGGAGTCTTATGCTTCAGGAATATAATTTGATTGTAAAACATGTGAAAGGGAAGGACAATGTCGTCGCTGGTGCCCTTTCGAGTTTTCTGTGATATATTTTCCACTTGGATTTTTTTTGTTTTCGTCTTTATTTTCTTTTTCTTCCAATAGTCTCGTCTCTTGGGTGCAATATCTCGTTCTTTCATTGTTTGATATCGTTGGTTTTATTTATTTGTGGAAGTGATACTTTACTAGTCTTGAGGTTATTTAACGTTGCCGTTAATTTTTTTTTCAGTATATGTTGAGCTATAAAATTAGTTGGAACTCGTTTAAGAGTTGTAAAAGAAATTATATTTTTACCTATTAGGTTGGGGGTATCACGCCCCAAAGTATTTTCGTTCGTTCATTTATATATTTATCTATTTATTTATTTTTTGCCCACGCAGTCGTATGTTTGCAGCTTGTTGCTGGTTATTATTTGGCAGTTGTTAAGGAGGATAGTTCTAATCCAATAATTTCTTCCTTTACATCATGACGTGGAGGCAGAGAGACTTTTTTTCGAGAACAGCCCAAGTTTACAGTCAGTGATCCTCTGAACGCTAGAGAGGTTGGGATTGCCTCTGAGAGGTATTTATCTGCTGAAAGTAGCGGATTCGCCTAGGATCGCTGCAATGGTGTGTAGTATCTGTTGGCTCCCTTTATACGACATAAACGGCTGCTTTTGAGTTTTCAGCACTTTATACCATTGTCACGCCCGTTTGATCGTTCTTCCTCTGCTGATACGTGGGTGTTTGTCTTCGGGGAGGAGCTGTGATAGAGTTTTTTATCAAGTTCTCGATACCAATCTTGTTCCTTATCAGGAGGAGTCAAACACCTGTTAATCTGCGATGGACACATTACGAACACGGGAGAGGATATCAGCCTTGGACAGCCTGTAAAGGATCTTCAGAATCATCACCTGGTCCCTCATATTCATTACTGCAGCTGCACCGCCGTTGATAAAACTTTATGAGGAGTTAAGTATTGGTATTAGTAACTGTCCTCCATTTTAAGAGCTGCAGTTAACAGCATTCCATTACAACGGAGCATCAAGTTTACGCTGCAGTGACCCTAAACTTACCTCGGTCCAAAATTATTTAATTATTTTTTTCTTTCTTTTGTAATTAAATATTTATATTTCCTTTTTCGTATCATACTCCCTCGTTGTCCTTTGCCATCCTTTGGTAGTTAAAGGTACTTAACGTTGTGCAAAATACTATTGTTCTTTTTTATGTAACGGCTTTACGCAAATTATAAAGAACCTGCTTTAACATAAAAGGTTAACGTTATTATTTCAGTCGTGACTATATAAATATATATATATATATATATATATATAATATATATATATATATATATATATATATATATATATATATATACTATATATATACATATATATTATATGTACGTATATGTATATATATACACATGTATGTGTGTATATATATATATATATATATATATATATATGTATGTTATATATATATATATATACAATATATATATATTATATACAAAATCCGTATAAACTCTAAACACCATCCCTCTGCGGGGTGGGAGGGGGCGGGGCGGGGAAGGGTTTACAATGAAGATAGAAAAAAATAAGTTTGTTTTTCCAATTAACTTGAACAACGCTATGACTATACTGTATTATTAAAATGCCTGTAGACCACTTGGTCGCATACCATGCAATAGAAAGAAAGCACAGAAGACACTAGCTCTTATGACCTACGTTATAGCAGTTATTTATGGAGTCAGTTTTAAGAGAGAGAGAGAGAGAGGGGGGGGGGGGGGGGGGGAGGGAGGGCATAAACATACCTAGTGATTTTCGTCCTAAAAGAACACATGACTAAATTGCCTTCATTAAGGACGTAATATATTTAAAATGAAAGAGTTGTTTAGACCATAAGAGGAATTTACATTCTATAAGATTACCAAAATCTCAAATGACCCAGAAAATTAAAGACCACATTTTTTGTATAAAGGCATTTAATTTCAAAAGGATCCCCAGGCACCTGAACATCATCGTTGCTATCTTTTGAACTGAATAGAATTTAATAGAGAATTTAGGTCAAAAGCCAAGCACTGATACCTATGAATTCACTCAGCGCTTCAATGGAATTGACAGCAAAATATTGAAAAGGTGTAACAGGAGGAAAACCTCAAAGCAGATGCACTATGAAACAATTGTTAGCAGAGGGTGGAAAGTAAGATGGAAGAAGAGAATATGAAAGGAAGTACTCTAAAAGGAACGAAAGGGGTTGCAGCCTTTAAGGACCGACGAGACACTGCAAAGAACCTTAATTAATGCCTACATTGTACCGCGTAAGGTGCACTGACGGCACTAATACTCTTCGGATCATTTCTCTTTTAATAATAAATGTTTTACTTTCATTCATATTTATTTTTCGAATGAATCTTTACACAAACAATTCTGCCCCAAAAAATACAAATGACCTTGATGATAATAGTGCCAACCCTTTTGGCTGAATTCAGTTTAATTTTAGTAGTTTTCTATCCTTTTGGACTAAAGAATGGAAATCCTTCAGAGATGAATCATCGGTTTAGAAAAAAAGAAATAGGTGTTTATGCAATTTCGAAATCTCATGACAGCTCTGATTTTCGCTAGCCGTTAAATTCGTCCAAATATCCGTCAGTTGGAATCAAATCAGCTTTATGGTAATGAATATTAACAGTTCTCTCCATTTACGCTGCAATCGAAATGGAATCGAAGGCATTAGCATATGGATCATTACGTATTCATGGGCAAATACGCTTTGGTTATGGGGTCACCAATGGGGAAGCGGAAGACCCCCTACGCGTTTAGGGAAACGCTTTCACTCATTCCTTCCTTTAATTATTTGCAGGCCCCTTCTTCTTGTTCTCTCTAACTGCACTGCCAGTCCTCATTTCCTTTCCGAGTTTACTCTTTGTTTTCTATCTCCACTCTACCGTCGAACGATCAGTGTATTCATTTCTTCAGTGTGTAGCAGCCCCGTCCCAAAAAGGATACCTTGCAACCAAGACAATTTACGTAATGGGAAATTCATTGGACTGATGGTAATAGTTTAATGGTTTTGGTAAACTAAAAGGATTACTCGGCGGTAAGAACAACGATGTGGGGAGAAATCCTTAATGCTCCGTAATAGTGGATCACCAGATATACGATAAATTTACAGCATGCAGCATAACAATAATAATAATAATAATAATAATAATACTATACAACTATAATTTGACTGCCCGTCAAATCTTCCTTATGTATATCCTACGTCCGAAATAGAGTGATATCACACGAATCGTTACTAGTTGTGGAGCGCGATATACCTTCTATTATTTCTAAGACAATTTGGGTGCCTTGCGTTACACAAAAGCTAAATAATACGTTTCTCGAAAGCTATATATGTACACTTCCATCTATATAGGATCTTCCTGGTTTTATTGTTTTTATTGTTCAAGATAAAGCGAATGATACTAATGATTCGAATATGTCATTGTTTTACATTTGCCCTGATATAGAAAAGGGAAGAGGAAGTATATGCATGAGCAGATACATGTATGTATTATATATACGTAATGTGTATATATAAGTATATAGTATGTATACACATATATATAAGTATATATATATATATATATATATATATATATATATATATATATATATATATATATATATATATATGTATATGTAGAATATATATATATATATAATATATATATATATATATATATATATCAATGTTTATATATATAGATACCATGTATAATATATATTACTATATATATATAATCATATATATATATATATATAATATATCATATTATATATTATATATATTATTAATATATTATATATATATATATATATCATATATATATATATATATCCATGTTTTGCTTACAGTTTTAAGTAAATGATCTTGTTTTCATTCGTCCCATCATCAGCCAGAGAGAGAGAGAGAGAGAGAGAGAGATAGAGAGATGCGAGAGAGAGAGGAGAAGAGCGGGAATAGGAGAGAGAGGAAGAGAAGGGGGTGGTGGGGGGTAAAGTCATACCTAAATGTCTACATGATCGTCATGTCCGTTTTATGTGATATACCTTCGACCCTGATGGATGTTTAAATGGTAGCTGATGCATTGTGTAAGATTTTAAGAAATGTTTTGATTCAGCTTTGTTAATGTTTGCTGAATCGAGTAGAGAGTTATATTGGATACTAAATCCAAATTGTTGACCGCGTTCACTTTTAATGAATCTGTGTTTAGTAATGCTACAGAGTCGACAACTATTTGCTAGAACTTTGAAATAGGTTAGAGATATTGAGCAATTTTAATATTCAAGGCTAAACCTTTAAGTAAAATAGCGAGTGCTGCTGGGTTTTCAGCAGTCATGGCTGAACTCTTAACCGAAATGGTGCTTTTTTTTCTAGAAAGATGCTTTTTTAAACAAGCTATCATTTCAAGGTAAAAATGAGGTGGGCGTTGGTGAAATATATAAGAAAATATGACAGAATCATGACAATGAATAGCAATACATTATGGAGAGGTTTTTTTAAACTATGCAACATGCAACAGCCAGAAATAATAATAATGATAATAATAATAATAATAAAATAATAATAACAATAATAATAATAATACTGTTAAAAATAATGGCAGAATTAACCGAGTTGATTTTATGTATTGTTTTTTTCTATTTTTCTTAAAATTCGCTTCTTAGGCACAGCGATGTTTCTGGGTAATTGGCCAATATTCATATTGGCCAGTATAAAATGCTGAAGGTAATCTTAGCCAGCTATACCAGCTATACCAGCTCTAAACCAAAGACGACCCCGGCCCGGAATTGAACTACTCCTACGGAATAATACCGGCATTGACGACGACCCCTGATTGACCTGGACCTGAGATCCTTGTTCTAATAAAATAAAAGATTGCCTTCAGCATTTATAATTTTTTGAAAATTCCCAATATGAATATTGGCCAGTTACTCAGAAACATTGCTAAGCCTGAGAAGCGAATTGTAAGAAAATTAGAAAAAACAATATATAAAATCAACTCGCTTAATTCTGCCATTCTTTTTAACAGAATTTGCCTAAAAGAGGGTCTTCTACCAAAAAAACAAATAAATAATAATAATAATAATAATAATAATAATAATAATAATAATAATAATAATAATAATAATAATATTGACATCAGGATGGAGTTTGGAATAGAAAAATGCGCCTTAGTCAACATACAAAAAGGCAAAGTAACGAGAACTGAAGGGATAAAGCTACCAGATGGGAGCAACATCAAACACATAGATGAGACAGGATACAAATACCTGGGAATAATGGAAGGAGGGGATATAAAACACCAAGAGATGAAGGACACGATCAGGAAAGAATATATGCAGAGACTCAAGGCGATACTCAAGTCAAAACTCAACGCCGGAAATATGATAGCCGATAAACACATGGGCAGTGCCAGTAATCAGATACAGCGCAGGAATAGTCGAATGGACGAAGGCAGAACTCCGCAGCATAGATCAGAAAACCAGGAAACATATGACAATACACAAAGCACTACACCCAAGAGCAAATACGGACAGACTATACATAACACGAAAGGAAGGAGGGAGAGGACTACTAAGTATAGAGGACTGCGTCAACATCGAGAACAGAGCACTGGGGCAATATCTGAAAACCAGTGAAGACGAGTGGCTAAAGAGTGCATGGGAAGGATTAATAAAAGTAGACGAAGACCGAGAAATATACAGAGACAGGAGAAAGACAGACAGAACAGAGGACTGGCACAACAAACCAATGCACGGACAATACATGAGACAGACTAAAGAACTAGCCAGCGATGACAATTGGCAATGGCTACAGAGGGGAGAGCTAAAGAAGGAAACTGAAGGAATGATAACAGCGGCACAAGATCAGGCCCTAAGAACCAGATATGTTCAAAGAACGATAGACGGAAATAACATCTCTCCCATATGTAGGAAGTGCAACACGAAAAATGAAACCATAAACCACATAGCAAGTGAATGCCCGGCACTTGCACAGAACCAGTACAAAAAGAGGCATGATTCAGTGGCAAAAGCCCTCCACTGGAGCCTGTGCAAGAAACATCAGCTACCTTGCAGTAATAAGTGGTACGAGCACCAACCTGAAGGAGTGATAGAAAACGATCAGGCAAAGATCCTCTGGGACTATGGTATCAGAACGGATAGGGTGATACGTGCAAACAGACCAGACGTGATGTTGATTGACAAAGTCAAGAAGAAAGCATCACTCATTGATGTCGCAATACCATGGGACACCAGAGTTGAAGAGAAAGAGTGGGAGAAAATGGATAAGTATCAAGATCTGAAAATAGAAATAAGAAGGATATGGGATATGCCAGTGGAAATTGTACCCATAATCATAGGAGCACTAGGCACGATCCCAAGATCCCTGAAAAGGAATCTAGAAAAACTAGAGGCCGAAGTAGCTCCAGGACTCATGCAGAAGAGTGTGATCCTAGAAACGGCACACATAGTAAGAAAAGTGATGGACTCCTAAGGAGGCAGGATACAACCCGGAACCCCACACTATAAATACCACCCAGTCGAATCGCAGGACTGTGATAGAGCAAAAAAAAAAAAAAAATAAAAAAAAAAAAAATAATAATAATTAATAATAATAATAAAGACAACTTTGCCTATTATCGCGGTTTACAGTTTGGAAAACAAAGTATTGCTTGCAACTTTGCACAGACGGGGTTATAACAATTCAGAACAGCAATAAGCAAGGATGGAAGTGACTAGTGTGCAGGATGAGACAAAAGAGCAAACATTCTATCAGGAAAAAAAATTGGATCAGCCTTTCAATCATTCTATTAATGGACAGGTGATAGGATGCCTGTTAGTTTTAATTTAGGGCTCTTTATTTTTCCTTTCGGATCTTGGAACGTAAAACTCAAATGCAAGCAGAATGAAACCCATCAAAATACCATTGTCTTATCAAAAGGGGCAAATCGTTAGTAGCTTCTGTAAACATCATGACATTTGGACACGAAGTCATCAGAATTTCGAGCCATGAAAGAGGCGGTAAATCACTTCATGGCTTTCGTACCAATGGCTATTGAAATTGTGAACCCATCAGTGCTGGATTGCTGTGAAGTTGGGGAAAATACCAAAGGTCAAAATGCCGTTAAATGTCAATTGTCGCCATGAAAGTCTTCGTGTGTATGTGTGTGTGCGTGTTAGGCAGAACAGGAACGAAAGCAGTGTATTTTGATTTTCGATGTGGATCTACGACGGTTTGATTTCGTAACATTTTAATGGAAACAAAGTGAAATGCACTTTAACCTTATTAGCCGCTTCGAGGGAATATTTGATTGGAAACGAAAAGTGTATATCAGATATAGGCTGATATAAGCACCGGGTAAAGGACCTTGTGTTTTACGTCACCGCTGGAATTTGCTTTGAGTTTATTGCGTTCTGAATTGAACTACCTACTCCATTCTCTGGGAGAGTGTGTGTGTATTTATTAAACTGATTGGACGCGTGTGATCTGTCTCCTTTCATAATATTATGATTTTTATATCATTTTAATATCAAACCCATCGTCATAATAAATTAATCTAATTGTTGACTTCAAAAAGATATTGGGTAGCACAAGAGGAAAACTGAAAGAACATGACATATTAACGGATATTATTACTGACGTACGCAACTAGTAATTATCGTGCATTATTACTATTATGCTACACTATTTATAAAATAGTTTAACCAGACCACTGAGCTGATAGTCAGCTCTCACGGTATGCAATAAACACTATTGTTCCTAAATAAAATTGATATTCTCGTTGATTAGGTCACTGACCGGCATCAGTCTAACAGCAACTGTTCACTTCAACGGCATCTCTCAGAAATAACTCTTAATTAATCATACCGAAACATCAACTAATTGAATTTCACGACCATTAACAGGCTATGCGATACTCACTGGGAATCGACCTTTCCTTCATCTACCGCCGGAGCACTGACTTTTGTTTCATAATTTTGTAATTGTCACAACTACTATCAACTACTCTGATTAACTAAACCGCTTTCAAGTTATGCGCTTCTCTTCTCTGTAACGCCTTTAACTTCTCATGATATTTCTTAGGACCCGCATTCACTCCCGAAAAGAGGTGGGCTACTCTGAAACATTTGAAAGAAACATAATAGGTATTCTGTTCTCGTGACGCGTGGAAGTCATTCTGTCCACATTAGATTAACAATATTATTGAATTTAATACTGAAGATAAATTCCATTACGAAACCAGTCCAGAAAAAAGGTACGGAAACGCTGCTATCAAAGGCAGTATTATCGTAACATTGGGAATTATTTCCTTGCCATTTACCTTTCTTTTTATAAATATGATTGTACTATATTTACTGTTCCTCTTGTTGCCTGTTCAAAGGCTGCTGTGAAACATTAAGAGTATAACTCAACCTGAAATAGAATTGTATTTTATTTTTCTTTAAGTTTTTACTCAATAAATTATTTACATAAGATTACAACAAATCTAGAACTACATACATTGTAATTTTAAGACCATACTTTATGGTTATCGTCAAATACTTACATGAATTATCAAGCTTTCCCAATCATTGTAAAACGTAATAATTAATTCTGATAACTCAAAATTGTGATATGTCGGGTTCCCACTGAGGCTACATTTTTAATCACCAACTAAGCAAGAAGAGAAAAAATAAATTTCACTATATGGTATTTGGTTGCCAAAGCAAGCAGTTGTTTGCATGTTACTCTGAGAGCAAGAAACATACGGTTATCTACAAGAATCTTTATAATATTGAAATATTTTAATATAAAGCAGTCATCGCGGTCAAGGCAGGACACAGAGCATATGTCATGAACGGGAAAAGTCTAATTCAAAATACATATTCTTATTAACAAGCCTGATAAGTTTGCAAAAGAATTTCAGGTGTTTAATTAAACGGAGTTCTTCTGTTAATCACAACAAAACGATGGCCAAGCTCTGCCGTTTTCCCGATTATAAACAGAAACGGAGATTATGGAGGTTTATTCTTAAAAAAAAAACTTGGTCCTACGTATACCAGTTCTCATAGCATGGCGTTGCATACATAAAATTCTCAATTTGGTGTATTGACGAATACGTAGCTTGAACTACTATCAATAGCTGGACGTGGGGAAAAAAAAGAAGGAATAATATCTTTAAGTGAAAAACCTAAATTAGTCACTCTAACATTACAGTAAGAAGTAATGCACCGTAAGCAAATATTGTCGCATATATTAAAAGGACAAATATCAACCCATTAATACCTTAGGTCAGCGTTTACTTAAAAACGTATTTTGGTGTTCAATTTCCTATTGCTTTTATGATAAGTTCCATAAAAGAAATATAATATTCTCAGGTGAACCTATACACCAACTTAATTCTAACCCCACCCCCCCTCTCGTCTCTTCTCTCTCTCTCTCTCTCTCTCTCTCTCTCTCTCTCTCTCTCTCATACACAAGCATCATTAATCATCAGATCTGCGACCTGCACGTTGAAGAGTAAATGGTGAGAACACTTCCAAAGACATTGGATACTTCAAATGCATTAAAAACTGAGCGCTTTGATAAACTTCTATTTGATGGCGATTTTGAATAGCATTATCGCCCCTCTTCTCTCTCTTGTTCCACCATTAGTGATGTCGTTGTTTTCCGTTATTGTTGTCACAATATTTACATCAAAATGAGGTTTATCTCATGAGTGAAGATCTATGTTAGCCATGAGTCATATCTGGCAATTTCAACAACATGGTGGGACATGATTCCCTTTGAAAATACCCAACTATTGACTGGTGCCTATCGAGAATTTGCAATTTTAAGGCTGATTAATACTCCTTGCCGAATATTACTTACTGCTCCCACACATAAATAAACAGGCATAATGACGCTAATAAAATAATTGCAAATACTATTCTAAATAAGTAAGTGCAATAAAATAATTGCAGAGAATATTCTAATTATTTATGTGCAATTATCAAGTACTCATCACATGGTCTTGAGGTTGTTAAATCATTTTAAGAACGCAGAATATCTATTACTCGTGATATATCCACTTGAGAGGACACGTTTATACATTTATACATCTTAAACAACAGACAATGATTATCTGGGATCTATTAACGTTTTTACAATTAAAATGAGCCTAAATTTATATGAAACAACCAAAAAGCCCATTATCTGACTAAGCAATCTTCCATTGGTGAAGTCCCATATTTGTGAAAATAAAACGCACATTTGATAGTTATGTATAAATAAAATAAATAAAACAAATAGACAAAGGGTAAAATGTAAACAAAATGAGTTGATAGAAACAAAAGCGTGAAGTATTTTAAAATTTTAACACAAACTCTATTCAACTTCGAGCACCATCCTCCATCACACAGCCAAGGACTTCCAACGTTCTACTTCAGGGACCGAGAGATCTCTGGTTCTAGACAGCACGATACCATACCTCGTGCATAACGTATGAACGTCCACGGATGCTAAGCTAAGCCAAGGGCAAGTAACGTGCGCAGTCACAATGGCTCCGGCGCCAAAATTGGTGATGGGTTTTATGGCACTGCAAATGCATCCTTATTTTCCTAATCAGGATTATACATTATTTACCCCGAGTGTGTCATCCATCATTGGCCATTTAATCACAACTCTATCGCTATTTTCATTCCATTGTTAAAAAGGTTGGGTAGGCCAAGAACGAGGTGGATAGACATAATTGCCAGAGATCTTGAAGATGAAGTCCAGAACCTAGAGGAAGCGAGGGAAATGGCTTGGGATGGAGACAGATGGAGAGGGACTGAATTTATTTAGTTAGCTCAAAGTAAGGTTGTATAACCTTCAAGTGATCCGACGATTGAAGGAAATAATATTATCAATTAAAATAATTAAAAATGAGCCAGGTTTTTATCAAGATTAATATGGATCTAAGATGAATATCCCTTCCCAGTGTTAGAAATATAAAGGTTGGAGTTCAGGTTAACGTTTGATGGAGGTTCAGCGTAGAAGATGCCGTCCATAAGAGGGCGAGTACAGTCGCATAGCAACTGTTAACCTGTTAACCTGAACTCCAACCTTTGTAACTGACGGATGGAACGGCTACGACCCATCAGGGAATCCTTTGGCTTTATTGAGAAACTGAATGATTTCCAAGAATGTTGACAGATAATATTATTTCCTTTAATCGTCAATTCCTTTGAAGGTTATACTCTCTTACTTTGAACTAACAAAACTGTTTCAGCAATTCGTTTCAAAGCATATTTTTATAGGAAACGAAACAGCTAGAACATGTAAAAAATTAAGATTGTTAACTAGGCCCATACCACTCACATATCTACCTAATATTCGTCAATTTGTTTTGCATCCCTGTTCTATGGCATTCTTCTTAGCAATTGAATAACGATTCTCCTCTGGCATTCATTACAAGTGCTACGGTTTGAAACGGGAACAATATTGGTTTGAATTCTAAGATTCGCTGTTATTAGTCTCATAGTCTACAAATAATCTCAACCGTTTATACACATCCATTGTTGACTTCGCATGGCTTATGATTATTATTGTGTACACTCATTACACCCTTCAACTTAATTTCCCTCAGTATAACAGTACATTCGTTATTTTTTGTACTCTCGTGTTATTCATATTCAATATTTTTCATCTGGAACCTAGAACCGTTTAGTGCCTTCTCTAATATCTTTTCTTCCAATCCTCTTTTACTCCAACCACTCCAAACCTACCAGGAGCACCATCTATTTCTCGACCTCCCACTTTCTCATTCACATCACCAACTCCAACAAAACAGTCACCTCACCAGTCAGGCACAGAACGACTCAAACTCTCCCATATAATTAATCTCTTACTCTCACGCTCTTCCATACCTGATGTACATAACTTATTATATTAACTTTTTCTCCTCTCTCTCTCTCTCTCTCTCTCTCTCTCTCTCTCTCTCACACACATTTCCCGAGCTCCTGACGCAACAAGAACCATTTTCTCCCTTATCGTAAGTCTTACAACTCTATCAAACAGTCATTAAGTCCTTCTCAATCATGAACACCTTTCCCTTTACCTGTTTTTTTTAAGGCATTAAGAATTGTCCTAATACTGATCCAATTTCAGACGATTCTACACAAAATCTACCACATCCACAGAGATTCTGAACTACAAGACCTAATATTTTGTGTCTTCCCTACTGTTTAGACATAAATACTGCGTATACGGGCATGAACAGGGTATAGGGGTGCAAACAGCTCAGGCATTAGCGAACACCGAATGTTCATACCTATAATCTAAGAGTAAAAATAAGTTGAATAAAGAACAGTGAGGCAGTAATCAAACCACCTCTAAGTTTACTTAGCTTTCAAATTTAGTCAGTGGTAGGGCAATATGAACACGCTAAAGAGTATACCTAACATCTATCTGAAAGCGACGATGTTCAAACCCAGAAAATTCAGCACTTTGTATACTGTGCATATTAGTTTAGTAATAGGACCCTGTCATTAACAGGTTCATTGGACTATTTCAACCTCAGGCTGCTAACTAGATAACAAAAAGTTGCATTATTAAATCCCACCGCGTATTTTCAAATTTCACTCAACCAACTTTTTTTTTCAAAAGTTTGGCTTTATGAAAGTACTAGTATATTTGCGTACACTAAGCCAGATAAAGCATACTTCTAGAATAGATTTCAAGTGATAACGATTTCCTATTACGGCTCTCTGGCCAAGAGGATTTTGGCCTATATCCAGTTCCAATATTGGCTACCGAGAGAGTGAATGAACACCTAAAACACTTCGAGTTTCTTCCTAGTTGCAGCTTCACATACAAATATATATGTCTCTTTATATATTACTCAATCTTTAATTCAATTACAAACACATATCTCTCACTCGGAATATAAGTGATTTACCAAAACTATCCGTATTACGATTTATGGTTTAGAAAAGTTAAAAACGGCATTAGGGTTCTTTACTGTTTCGTATAAAACAAAAACACGCTGCCACAAACTCACAGTGCTATTACATAAAGTAGATACATTAATCTCTGATATTTCATCCTAAAAACCTAAATACTACATACTACTTACTTTCTGAATTTAGCGTAAGTGAATGTGCTCGTTTCAGTTTTATTACGTCTAACCTAAAAAAACAATCCAATTCTGGAGTGAAAAAATAAATCTATTAAAATCATATAGCATGCTTATTAATTAATCAATACGTAATGAATATTTTTTGTAAATGTTAAATTACACAGTAAAGTAGGCATTGTGTATGATTGTATGTGTGTTTGCAATGTGCATGATTGTATGCGCTATCGTTGGGTTTGTATGGAACACTATAGCATCTTTAAGTAATCGCCTCAAAGTTACTGACTTATTCGTGACAAAATCAGATTTTGTCATCTGTTTATTAGCATTACTGCTACATTTTATCCCTGGTAAGATTCAAAGTCACTTCCTCCCTTTTTCCTCGTAAGACCTAAACGTTTCTCAAGAGATCAATATTGCATCCTAATAGCACACCTTTCCGTTCAATTGTGATTTTTTTTTTCTATTTTTGCTTTCCATGAGACAAAGTATCCAGCATGGTTTTCCAAAATCAGTCGTATATGGGGGATGCTAATAAAAAGTGACGTCATCAGCAATTTCGATCGAGACCATTCTCCCGCTAAAGTAAGGACTCCCCCATTTCATTAAACTAATTGACTTATAAAAATGATCACGAGACTAAATTCTTAAGAGACAAGCAAAGCGAATTTCCCTGCCTTTATATATAAAAAAAGCAGTTTTGAAAAGATTCAGTACTTGTTCAGAGGCGCTTTGATGAAAAAAAAAATAATAAAACAAAAATTTCATTGGGTATCATCGGATCATCTCTAGATGTGAACTGTGTGTAAAAAGGGAACATCTTAAAATGATATTCCACCCGAAAAGTATTGGAATTCGATGAGCCACAGCAGCCATACCAAACAAGATGCCCTTTGATGCTACTCCATTACTTTATTGGCACGTTTCTTTGACTGCGGTAGCAGTAATCAAGAGTTGTTCCGAGGTCCCAGATGGTATTCGCTCAAAAGCCTCTCGGCAGCTGCAACGTGTGCACTATGCAAAGACTTCCAACACGGCGGCAGCGATTCCCCAGAATAGCTTATCCGTATCGTTTCCCAAAGAACTGATTCTCTCTCTCTCTCTCTCTCTCTCTCTCTTCTCTCTCTCTCTCTCTCTCTTTCTGTACATTCAGCTGACAATTATTAGATGTTTTGCTTTGAGCACTATTTTTTTTAAAGAATTTCTTAACCGAGAAACAAAAGGCCATAAGGACTATTATCAAAACTGTTGATAATCGGTTTTCCAAATGAAGCCAATAACCAACCACAAAAAGGAAACAGAAAAAAGACAAGATCACCATAAAGGTGTTTGTGCAAAGTACCTCTTGGCATTTAGATCCATTCTAATGAAGCTGAATTTTGACGCTGGCCACCATTTTATAGCAATTTTATTTTATAATATTAATCAAGACAATATTAATATACTGATATAATGTTAATATAAAATTACCACTTAGCGGCCCTAACAGAAGAACATACTGAATGTACACAGGCCTAAAAATGTTCTATACAAGGCACACAGAGAGAGAGAGAGAGAGAGAGAGAGAGAGAGAGAGAGAGAGAGAGAGAGAGAGAGAGAACAGGTAATCTCAGCATCTATAATCCGCTTCCAGTGGCTGATGAAAAAATAATGACTGTTATAACATACATTACTTTAAATTTGACGGTAATAATTATGTCTACTTACATATGGCAGGTTACGTAAATAAAGCAAGTACAAACAAACTAAATATTTATTAGAATTAAGATAACGTTAAAATCTAAATATAAACACTTTTAAAAACTGATATACGAGAAGAATCCGAAGGAAATTAATATTGTAAGTATTACTAGCAAGGAGTTATTATTATTAAAAGCTGGCTTAATTCCCAATTGGCAAAAGTGATCCTTTCAGTTTTTTTTTTTTTTTCATATTTCATCCCGTCTACAATCGACAATAGTTTGCGTGAACACGAAATATGACTGGACTTAATTCAAAGTTTCATCTTACCGTCAGGAAAAAGTCTATAAAAGCTTATATGCTTAGGTCTAGTTATTCCTGAACCATATAAGCAACCCAGTGATACCCTTTACATATGCTGGAATATAACTTGTAGAAGTCTGTACTGAACAGCATGGATATACCCCGATTTATTTAAGAACCTGCAAAATATGTTAAACAGAGAGCCTTGAGAAGGTTTACACCTGTAGTGTTCGAGCCACACTGGCTGCCTATCAAACTTAGAAATATGCTTATAATTTATCATAACTCATAAGGCTATTAAGCTTCAATATCCAAAGTATTTAAGAGATTTATGCAGATAATATAGCCAACGATCGGTGTGAACCCAAGACTGGCTAGATTGTTTCAAATGATATTAAGACTGAAAAGGGGGATATTACGGCTGAATAATGGCGTTAATAAAGAGAAAATACAATATTCATTATCAAAGTGAAATGATCGGAAAAAATATTACCTTTAAATTGACATTACGGATGTTGTTATCGTACTGAATACTATTTATAAATGAAAACTTTTACAGGGAATGTCAAAATACTTTAAACTGGTAACTAAACATCGAAAGACCATCTTGATTTATAGGGAGATACACTGCGACAAATCTGGGGGTCAGTATGAGGGAGAAATTCTAAGCAATCAGATTTATTTCAGGATATAACAAAAAATTTCCCGATGTAAACTGCAGTTTACATTGTATGTGATATTGTTTTGTGTAAGCTTTTAACAATAATCAGTCGTACTCATATATATTTGTGACAATTAATGAGCGTTTTCACATCATGGTGAACTGAACAGTTTAAGCAAATCTTATAAATGAAAAATAATCATAATTCATAGGAACAGTAACGTTACAAACTTTCTATTCACTGATGAATATGCATTTTCTACAAATAAAATCTATGATCATTATAACCATCACAAGGCTAACAACCTCTCTCTAAGCTCTAATGACCAGAATTAATTAACAATTTGCTCTTAATATACTTTAAAATAAAACTCGCAAAGAATTTATTCAAATGATATTCCAAGAGTAAATCGTAACAACCAACGAAAGATATTAATAAAATTTTTGACAACACAACGGACAGGAAGAGAAAAACGATGTGTCCAGGCCAGGATAATCAAGAGTGTTAAGACTTACAAAGAACTGACAACACGCAACACGTTTAGGATTTCAAGAAAACTATAGCAAAAATCGAGAAAGAACATACCAGAACCCGGTGAGAAGCGATCAGACGAGAACTAGATGTATCAACCGCACCGATAAAAGAGGAAACGGCACAACCAGGACCCACTGGACACAACCAAACATACAACTGGACACTGGACAGTAGTACCACTAACCCAGTCCTTGATGGTCGGACTTCATCTTCAAACGCAGCTGCCAAGGGCCATGAAAACGCGATTTCTTTTTGTGTTATTTATTTTCTTTTAAAGCTTTAAAACCACTAACAATGGCAAGAGCTTTCAACAAAAACTTATCCGGAAAGGTTAACGACGCTACTTCATTTTAATTTCTTCAAGAGTAGCGCTCGTCTTTAAAAGGTCCTTGTAATGAAAGGCAAAACAATTGCTTCCCAATACGTGCAAGTCACCAATTTCATACCTGCTTTGTTAAGCGACTTCTTTTATTTGTGCACTTGCCAAGAGAGAGAGAGAGAGAGAGAGAGAGAGAGAGAGAGAGAGAGAAATTCAATCGAATTCTAGAGCAAATTTGTAGAGTTGGAAAGCATTATAAAACCCTGATTTCGAAATTAAAATGCACTTCTCTTTGCTTTAGAGAGAGAGGGAGAGAGAAAGAGATAAAATTATAAGTAACCTATTGTTCACAATTGCCTCTCGTGTTCTATTACAAGCATTTAATAAAAATTAAAGGCTATTTGATATATTTGTGCATTAGTGCTTGGAGTTAAACTGTGGAGCAAATATGGTAGACCGTGAGTTAGATGGCAGTCACATTTCTTAGTTTTTTTTTTTCTTGCCCAGGAAAACATGCAGGCATTTATATCTTCATATAATCACTAGTTTGCATATGAGAAAAAAAAAACAATTTCGCTAATATATATTTTGGAGTGAGCTGGGCATTCGAACATCATCTCAGTAAACAGGGTGAAATACGTGGACGCCATTGACAACAAAAACAGTTAACTAAACGGCCCATAGGATAAATAAATGTCAATTTTCCAAGCCTTCCAAATGTTACTTATTGTTAATGGAAATAAGAAAAAACGAAAAAAATACACTGATATAAAATTTTATGTGAATTCCGTCGCAAAAGATAACTGTCAATGAAAACAAACGGTCCATCAACCTGATATCATTTTCAGAAACGCCCATTACCATATGGGCTTTAAGTAAATCCAATTAACCAGGAATCATTTCTTGACGTATCACGCATTGCCCTTTGAGGTCAAGCTGAATAATTCCAGGTAGAATAAGGGAGCGTGATAATGAGAAAAGAAAAATAAAACTATTTAACAATCAATGCTCAGGCAGCAACTGAGTCAGTGAAAAAGAGAACTCCAGGAGAGAGAGAGAGAGAGAGAGAGACGAGGGAGAGAGGAGAGAGAGAGAGAGATTATATATATATATGTGTATATATATATATATATAGTATATATATATATATGATATAATATATATATATATATATATATATATACACATATACACGTGTTTGTATTCGTATATGTAACTATATATATTATATATATATATATATATATAGATATCTATATTGTATATAGACGTGTTTGTATTAAATGGCATTTGCCTTGCCCATAAATACAAGACAACACACACACAGAGAAGAGAAGAGAGAGAGAGAGAGGGAGAGAGAGAGAGAGAGATTGATTGATATATGACAAGATTCACAACACCCAATAATTATATTTTACTTTTATTCCCTTAAATTCATCGCCTAGTCTCAGTCATATTATATATAATAAATTGCATTTGTTGTTTACGACATAACATAATTAGGATATTTGAGTTAAATAATGTCACCATCCTCAGCTCATGAATTATGCGATTCGGATGAGTCGCCTCTACTTTTATATTATCATAGGAAGATCCATAATATATTTTTACGTAATTCTCCTATATAACTGGGAACATTTCTGACACATTATTATACTAAATAATTACTGATGTGTTATCCTTTCAATAACCCATGTTTCCACGTGTTTCGATATACAGGGTGTCCATAAAGTCCCAGTACTATTCCAAGTATTTATTTAATACAATGGTACTGGGATTTTATGGACACCCTGTATAAATATAAATAAATATATATATATATATATATATATAATATATATAGATATATACTATTATATATATATATATATATATAGTAATGAAAATTATTTTTAAAGACTTTTAAAAAATTGTAATTTAAAATAATGGTTATTTACAAGTCTACTTAACAGGCATCCGTACTTAAAACACAGAATAACTTGTGTTTTATGGCAACTTATTGTGTGTTTTAAGTATGGTTACGAACATATTAAGGCTGTGTGGGAATGCGGAACAAATTATGGAGATGAATTACAATTGGCTTTACAGACAGACAGACAGACAGACAGACAGACAGACAGTCAGGCAGTCACTCAGACAGACAGACAAATAGACAAACAGTCAGTTAGACAGACAGACAGACAGACAAACAGACAGACAGACAAGACAGACCAACAGACATTAAAGACAGTCATGACAGTTCCTGGCAGCATCAGACAAGACAAAAAAAAAATTTTTACGAATAGACAAACAGTCAGTTAGACAGACAGACAGAAAGACAGTCAGTCAGTCAGTCAGTCAGTCAGACAGACAGCCAGTCAGTCAGTCAGTCAGACAGGCAGACCGACAGACAGACAGACAGACAGCCAGTCAGGCAGGCAGACAGAGAAACAGTAGGTCAGTCAGTCAGACAGAGAGAGAGATAAACAGTCAGTCAGAGGCATCGAGAACAGTAGTCAGGCCAGCCTAGGTCCAGTCAGTCAGACAGAGAGAGAGATAAACAGTCAGTCAGACAGGCAGACAAGCAGTCAGTCAGACAGACAGACAGACAGACAGGCAGACAGACATAGACAAACAGTCAGGCAGTTAGACAGACAGACAAACAGTCAGTCAGACAGACAGACAGACAGACAGATAGGCAGACAGACAGGCAGGCAGACAGACATAGACAAACAGTCAGGCAGTTAGACAGACAGACAGACAGACAGACAGACAGACAGACAGACAGGTGAAGTGGTATACCGAGCTTCTAGAATCTTGCATTATTTCACCTCCTCACTGTAACTCTCGAACGATAAGGACAGAGATATTCCAGATAAGATTCCAAGAAAAGGAATCGTTCACTTGGATTTTCCAGCAGATAAATCCCCAAGGAGGACGATTTAGATGCCAGTTTACCAAAACCTTCGTCCGGGCGAGAAATTTGGAACTTGGGAGTCTCTCTCTCTCTCTCTCTCTCTCTCTCTCTCTCTCTCTCTCTCTCTCGGGGCCCTTGCATTCATTATTGCTTACTTGTGTGTGCGATTGAAGTCTTTTGTATCCACGATGCGGACTTTTTTTTATTAAAGAATCAGTGAGGAGAAAGAACAGACGCGGAGGACGAAGGAGAATACGAAAACAGTAACAACATCGTTATGGACATGAAAAAAAAAGAAAAAAAAAAGATGAAATTGTTTTTGGCTTCAAAGAGCCCGTTCTTTACTTCTGCACTTTGTTTTCTACCTTTTCACTGGCGGGCATATTTCTGCTTCCGAAAGATGTGTTTGTGAGAAAATCTGGTGGTAAAAGTCGCTTTACGGTCTTCATGATGCACCGTTAAATTCACACTCCTTTCATGTGTCCAGCACTGCGCATACTTATGGTTTTGGAATCCATGGACGTATCCATACATACGCACATACCTACATATATAAAAAACGCAGTTTTACTTAAATAAATTATATGTACATAGGAAATTGAATTAAATTTTATCTTTCGTGGTTATAACCTCGAAAAGAATTCGGTGTAAAACGAGGTATATTACTTACAATTCCTATTATAGATTTCAGATTTTTCAGTAAAAATCTATAAAAAAGAATAGAAGAAATCAATAATGTCGTAGATCGTTGAGATGCTGTTGCAGTCAAATGTTGAACACTATCTGGTAAACCTCATGAAAAGTCCAGAAATACTGATAAATTCGATAATACTGTCGTAACAAAGAAGCTTTTTTTCCAACAATTCTACGTCATTTACCGACCAGAATTCAAGGCTCAAGTAACTTTTCAAGTTACAGTTTACTTACACTGAACTTGATCAAACACTTATATAATTTTATCAAACACCTAAACTATATAATAAATAAGTCAGAGCGAGCAGATTTCGGTCGTCATCTCGGTGCCATGTCAGCATACTACTAAAACAACGTTACTTGTGCTTTCCATATTTAAAGTGGTAATTCGAGTAAGGTAGTTACCGAGATATGATTACACCAAAGGCTATATTTATAGGCGAATTAATAAAGAATTAGATGAACTGCGAATCACTGTAAAGAGTAATAAGAAAAGACCTTTGTGGGACGCATGGTTGATTTTCATTCCATGAACATAATTTCATTGAAGATTTAATATATATATATATCAGATATATTATATAATATATATATATATATATATATATATACCATAGAATATTTACATATATATATATATAATGATATATATATATATATATATATATATATATTCTTAATTTATTAAATATGTATTCCATAATATATATATATAATTAATATATATAAAAGGGAAAACTAACTAAGTTCTGAATGATTTTTTGAGGATGAAGAAACAATATCATTTTAGTAAACGGAAGCTTGCTTTGTGATATAAATGATTTATTAGTTGAGGAAAAAATATGTTTCATAACTTTTCGTAAATTTACCTGCATATTTTCCTAATGAAAATCAAAGGAGTAGCTACATGGTTTAACAAACTGTACAGAGATATATGATGAGAAAATATAATGTCAATAATAACTGACAAATAACGAAATATGAAAATGACGCAACAGCCCTTCTAACATATTTGAGTTGGTTAACTCTCTGCTGGTGGCGGAGATATATTCCATTATTACTGTCCAATAAAATCCAACATTTCCGCTTTGAGCAAACTTTGTCCAAATATTTTTCCCGAAATATGAAATGACTCACCTGCCAAGCAAGGTGGTTTGCGTTGGAAATTTATCGTTTCGCATTTTGCCTGCATTTCTTTGCCTGGCATTTTACTCAGATTTTTGCCGTCGCATAAATTGTTCGCAGTTCAGACTGCAAAAGTCTGACTCGGCGAAAATTTGAAAATTTAAATCTTTATCATACATTGTTTTGCCAGGATACCAAAGCCTCATTAATGGAAATTGTTTGGATCCATGTATTATTTTAAATTTTGTGCCTGCTTTGATCAAGACTAAAATCATAACACGTTTTCAATTGACATTTCCACTAAAAACTGATGGCTGTTTGTGAACCACTGACACACACGTAAAGTAAGAAATCCCTCTGAACTATACGCCATAAAAGAATAAAAGAACCTAAATGATTATGACTTGTATTTATGTTCACGACTTGTTTTCCCTGAAAGTTGAAAAGAATCCCGCTATTGACTCGAGTGATGACGAGAAAATATTTATGGAAACTTCATACATGAAACTGTGCTAAACTTCAACCAACGATTTTTGCGGTGTGATATTTACGGTGCGCCATTATTTTTCATGACAATGAAAATGTAGTTTCTACTAAGATATCAAAGAGCAATGGAATATACTAAAACTTTTGTAGACATGAAACCAAATTTTCCATCGATTACCCTCTACATTTGCACTAGAAGGTTAACGTCTAACCTTACCCTGTCAGGATTACATGAAGTATATATATATATATATATATATATATATATATATATATATATATAATATATATATATATATATATATATATATAAAGCATTGTATACCGATAAAGAACAACACCAGAACAGTCACTGGGAAATCATTCATCAATTGTATTACTTGGAAGACTTGAAACAGAGACAACCAGTACAAATATCATTTCCCTCTCCACCTGCGACTTCAGAGGTGATTGAATCCTGCTCTGCAATTAGTCCAAAAGTCGTCTTAGGGAAGCGGGGATCTCATAAGAACCTTAAAGTGACTAAGTAGTTGCTATTGAAGGCGCTAATTATATTCCAATAGGGGTAGACGAAGGGCCCGGGGAAACGTATGGAGTTGCAGATAAGGGCAGAGGCAGACATACAGACAGATTTTGACCTTCACGTATATTAATATTCTCTGGAATTGATGAAAATTTAAGGGTTAGTAATACAGACTTTAGAATCCGCTCTATAAAGATTCCGCTCTATAGAATCCGCTCTATAAAGATTCGTGTACATCAGTGGAGGTGATCTTCAAAGCAATTATGTGCCCACGACATCTGACTTTTCTGGATGGTTACCTATCCAAGTACTAAGCAGCTCTGACGTTGCTTACCTTCACTGTCAGAATGACCCAACATGGAGCTTTAGCTAAATATGTTCGATTGGGTTCCAGTTTCCTGCAATTTCTTGGACGCAGAATCATACACTAATGTATGACTGAATACAAGTTGTGATTGTGAGTTTATTTCCAACGCTACTCAAGAAGTGAATTTAAGGTGACGACTGAAAGATTTCCATAGAATTTTCTTCCTCGAGTCTCCCCGGAAAAGAGCATCTTTAATAGCAAAAATATGTCGGCATCTTAAAAGAAAGGGAAACAAAGTGAAGAAGTTCTTTGAAGTCGGAAACAATTCACTCTCTCTTTTTACCGTCCATAATGATGTCGTTGCTGTTTTTATCCGTCTTTCTATTCTTCTCATATTTCCTCTTTTATCCTCACGATCCTTTACACGCATTTCTTCGTTGTCGCCTTTCTTCTTCGAAGTCTTGGCTACAACATCAATTTCGTGGGTACGGCGGACTTTATTCGCACGTACAAAAAAAAAGGAAAAAAAGAGAAAGAGAGAGAGAAAAAAAAACAATAATGAATGCAAGGGACTCAAGAGGAGACGTACAAGTTCCAAATTTCTTGCCTGGACGGACATTCTGGAATACTCGCATCTAAATCGCCCTCTTCGGGGATTTATCTGCTGGAAAATCCAACTAAACGAACTCTTCTCCTAGAATCTTATCTCGAATATTTCTTGGTATCTGCCAAAAGTCAGCGCGGAGAAGATAAATGATGCAAGATTCTACTCGATAGAATATCTCTCTCTCTCTCCTCTCTCTCTCTCTCTCTCTCTCTGTTTAAGGACAGATATATTGCTGAATGTACTGTGATGCAAAGCACTCCATAAATTCTGGTTGAAGAAGTTTTTACTGCTATACTAGTTTGCTTGATACTCTTTCGCGAGCTGGTATCTTTACTTGAAACTGGGCGGCCAATTACTCATCATTAATTACTATGATTTTCATTATCTTTTGTGCTATGCAAGAAAACAACTTCACCCAATCATACATCGCTCTTCAC
>NC_087213.1:20348426-20383426 GCF_015104395.2 Macrobrachium nipponense | reverse complement strand
CCGACAGAACTGGAATAGGATTTATGGAATTGAAAAGATACTACTATTATCAAAATAACGCGAAACGAGACATTCCTGAAGATATTTTAAAATAAGAATAAAGATAACATAGAATATTGTGACTAAGCAATAAGAAAAACAACGACAAAGAGTAAGATACACCGCAGACCTCAGAGGATGCTCATTCCTTTTGAGAGAATACGAAAGTTAAAGTAACAGATGCAGTTCTTCATCATCCTCTTGGTGTAAAACCATTCTTATCTCTCTCTCTCTCTCTCTCTCTCTCTCTCTCTCTCTCTCTCTCTCTCTCTCTCTCTCTCTCTCTCTCTCTCTACATAACGAGTAAGTGTGTTTGGTACTAAAAAAAAAAAACATAGAAAGAATTGAACCCGGAGTAGTACCATCCATTCTACTAGCTTACTCGTCTTCATCTTCAAACTGAGCTTTATCTCTTAACTCGTTGGCTGAGCAAGATTAATTAACATCAGATGAATCTCTCTCTCTCTCTCTCTCTCTCTCTCTCTCTCTCTCTTTTATACACAAAAACACGATCTTTAACTTTTCAGGCGTCATCTGCTCTGAATATTGAAAGCATCATGTTTTCGACTCAAAGTTGTTTACAGTAAATATTTTAACTGTCGCGTGTTTTGAGCTATAATTACGCTGCACATGACGACAAGTACTTTTTTTTATTCTTTTGTAAACATGTTTTTTTTACAACATGTTTCTCTCTTTTTATAAATTATGTAACATTGTTCCTCTAAAGAGTGAAGAAAAGAGAGTTTAGCTCAAAAGAATAGACATAAATGCCTATTTAGTCAAATGCATTCTTACTGAAAGGAGAAATATACGATTAACAGAGCATGCCACTACTTACTTCATAAAACATTAGTTCATGATAAAGAAACAATATTCTCTAAAACCCAAAACAGATGCAAAACTTAACAGAACTTTCTAAGCGTGTAAAAAAAAAAAAAAAGTGGCATATTGTATAAATACATTTCCTTGACAATAAACTTAAGCTTTTTCAGCTCACGATAAAAAAAAAAAAAAAAAAAAAAAAACATTACCAATCTCTGAAGATCGGTTATCAGAATACTAACAAGAGTTTGAAATATACATACAGCGCAGACTGATGCTACTCGCTGGGGGAATGAATCAATAGTTTCAGTGTTCATAGGTTTCCAGACGTTCAAGATATTTATAATTTTAAATTCACCGCTGCTATGCAATTCTTTGTCAAAGGCATTATCATATGATGAAGCAACTGCAAAATATTATTAGTGTAACTTCGATAAGTATTACACTGTATTTTTTTATAAACAGTTTGCATATTTTTTAACAATACAGTCAATGGTATTGAAAGTGTGCCTTGTTTTTCAGACAGTTTATCTTGGACATGGTAAAACATTGTGTGTATTAGCAATGTTCGTGAGTTACCACGCCGCATCGTACCCATGCCCTGAGGCTGCCCCATAATTATGGTTACGAAATCTAAATACTTAATTTGGCTAATGTGACAAGATGGAAAGCTAAAATTCAAATGTATATGGTGATTTCTGAGTTTTTCCGGAAGTCTCGTCTCTCTCCTCTCTCTCTCTCTCTCAAATCTCTCTCGCCTCTTATTCCTCCCTCTCTCTCTCTCTCTCGCTCTCTCTCTCTCTCTATCTCCTCTCTCTCTCTTCTATATATATATATATATATATATATATATATATATATATATATATATATATATATATATATATATATATATATATATATATATATATATATATATAATATAATTGATCGATCGTGTAAGGGGTCTACGCATTTAATTGCCAACTCAAATCGATTTCACCTGGCTATCTACAGAAATGCCTACTAAGGGAGCCGACGGTTATTGCTAAATCCTCAGTTTAATTACAGAATCCCAGAAGAGGGAAGAGGCATAATTGATGGGAAATCTAATTTCACCAGACTCTTGGCAACAAATGTTAAAAACAAAATTCAAATGGCCGTTCTTATCCGAGTGCTACGCTCATTTTATCATTACGGTTTGCTGGTTATTACTTCTGTCAGCAAGGACGATTACTAATGATTTCATATACGTTTAGGAGTTAAGATAATCCATTTCGCAGATAGGTATGGCAGTTACGTACGGCTCAGTTTTTTTGTGGTCAGTGCTTGTACAACTAAGTCTCCAGGCGATGTTCAGCACAAGAACCTCTGCCCTTTCATCGTCAGAGCTTGAGTATACAGGGGTATTAAACTGCCTTTCCGTCGGCCTATGCGTTTAAAAAAAAAAAAAAAAAAAAAGCGTCTGCGTTTACAATAAAAAAGAAAGAAAGAAAGAAAAAAAACTGCTCACGACTGCTATGACCCCAAAATCAAGAAGCTTTTTTTCACGAAAATCTTCTGAAGAGGCTTTATAGCGCTTCATGAAGGAGCTGGGGAAGAAGACCTCCTTAATGATGTTTGATTCTCGTTATCTGTCGGGGTAAGAGCGAAGGGTCATGATGGTCGGCTCCCTTCTCATTAGGATTCCCTTTGTGTTTTGCTTTGAACAGAGAGAGAGGGCTGGCGGCCTGTTGCATCCCTAAACAGAAAGCGGGTTAAATAAGGCTCTTTTATGGCACGTTTACCTCGTCGTCAATGTTATAGCATGAACTGGCCTATTTTCCCTCTTTTTTTTCTTTCGCTGTAAGGTCTTCCTTCACATACGACCAGTCAAAACACCGCTCATCAATCGGAGGTCTTTGTCACTATAGCCTGCAAAAAAACGAATCATAAAAACCATTCAAAATTCATCTTCACGACGCTTCGCAGCCACAAAAGAATTCCATCGAAGTCATGAGCGCAAAAGGCCGAGTTCTTTGAAAAGCCGTACCCTGACAATCAAAAACCTAAATTTCTACCGTAAAGGAAAAAATCTGTTTCCAACGCCATGCAGTTGACTTCAAAAGCCCAAGAAATTTATGCGACAAGCAAGAAAATCAACATGCAAATGAAAAATTCATTACACGGTCGGGGAATCATCGCATTTTCGGGAAAATATTCTGAGACCAGCATTATCCAAAGCAGGAACTCGATATTTTTCGGTAAAGCGACGCTGGAATATTACTTCAGCATTTGCAGAACGTCACGTCATGCAACTCGTATAAGAGGAGAGAAGCTGGTTGTTACCGCTGCATCACTCGTTGGGGCTTGACTGTTATTGTGCGCCCAGCTTTTAAGAATTATGGTGCCGTGAATAGCCTGGTTGATGCTCGGAAAAAATTATAGCATTCATGTGCAAGAGATGAAACAGAACTGAACCTACGATGTTGTTTCCCTTTTTCCAAATGACGTCAAAATTTAGTCAGTGCAATGAAACAAAACCTCGACATCACACACACACACACACACACACACACACACACACACACACACACACACACACACATATATATATATATATAATAGATATATATATATATATATATATATATATATATATATATACTCATTCAGTATTTCAGCCTTATGCACTTATCATTTAACCGCAATTTATGTGAGGCAATTATAAGCTTTGATGAAGATTTTAAATTTTTCCATATATTTTCTTCTGAATAAAATATTTGATGAAGGGTAATAGCCTCCGTATTATTAAAATTAAGAAAAAAATAAGAACCATATCACTTATAAATACTGTAACATCGCCAAGCCATACGAATAAGTATTGCAAATGGCCTCTTCTTGCCTTGTAAACGGTCCTCCTGGCGTTCGTAAGAGTGCAGGCTGGATAGAATAGCTGAATTCTTTGGAATAGATCCATTTCTTGGAAGACCTGTATTGATAAATAAAAGGGCATAACATCTAGGCAACGCGTTCGTTAAGTAACATTGGAAATAAAAATAAAAGTAATGATAACATGGTACATGAGATAATTTTGATAAAATTAGTGACAACTCTTACGACTACATTAAGAAGAGTAACAGTAGTATATTAACATTATAACAACAGATAGAATATAATAATAATAATAATAATAATAATAATAATAATAATAATAATAATAATAATAATAATAATAATAATAATAATAATAATAATAATAATAATAATAATAATAATAATAATAATAATAATAATAATAATAACGTTACAGTATCTCTGAGTATTCTGTCCTCAGGAAAAAGAGACCAAGGTCCAATTCCTTCCTGATGTAATAGAATCACGTCGCGTTCCATATTTCGCAATTTCCCACACTGAGTGCATCATCACCATTTCACATGGCCAGCTAAGTGCATTCTCTGGGATTTGTCGGCATCTAGCTGGCAGGAGAACCGGTTTCTGTGTGCCAAGGAGCACGGTTCTTTGTCTGAACATATTTCGGCAGATTTTGATTATGCAAAATACTGGAATCCTTCGTTACCATGACACTGAACGCAAAAATAAAGGTCATTCTGGTGAAGTAATATCGAAAGATTTTCAGGTCACTGTCGTGTAGATATATTTACATATACTGGTTAGTTCTCCTTTATCATTGTATGTCACTGTACAGTTCTGACTTGGGAAGCCATTAGGGTTCCCTTACAATATATATCATTCCTATTAAGGTCCTAATGACTTTTCCTCTTTAATAGTTGGTAACAGTTCTGCAGCTGTTTTTACTAGGGCTCTCATTTCTTACCGCTTTTATAAAGTCAATCATCTACCTTTTCCAGTGTATCTAGCTTGGATGACGGGTTAGGAGAGGTCGGAAAACAATTACTTTTGAATATCTTAATACATAATGCCAAGAACACCAAAGAGAACACCCTTAGTTGCGCCTTCTACCCGTCAGCATACAGCCATTACTGGAAGGCTAAAAGGGCGCCTCAGTGATTCAACTGACTGGGATTTTCACTTGGCACTTCTTCGGGAAAGGCAGGAGCTTGGCGTCAGATTTCTCAGCCCCGTAGCAAACCATATCAGTAATCACAGCCAGCGGAAAAGTTAGCGAGCAAACCTCAACCTCTACATAAACTCAATGCCACCTGGGGCGTTGTAGTCAGAAGTTGTGCCTTCTTCACTGAGTCAAGCTCATGGCTGCCTTTGCACGACCTTACCCCGGCTCTATTCCCTCTCCCTTCTGATCTCACAAATCAATAACCAAGCTTATTGGGCGTTATCGCCTTCCATTAAGCGACCCTCGTTGCTCTCAAGTGGGACAAACCAGCTGCTGCAAAATGTATATGATAACAGCAACAATCAACTTTCCCAGAACATTGTCTTTCTTTTATCTGATGAGAAATAAGCTTCATTTTTCTCCCAGTGTGAATGTAGCATACCTCAGCTGCTTTGCAAGCAAGAGGCACACACCGCACGAAAGAAGGGTCACTAGACAAACGTTCCCTCGCCAGAGGAGGAAAAGGTGACCTTCAGCCATTCAATAGCATCTCTGATGACACCAAGCGTCGTCGTATTCAAACATTTCAGGTCTCGGTGTTTGTTTTTCCCCCTCCTCTTCTCCTTCCTCTTTTTCATCCTCCTGTTCCTCCTCCTCCTCCATCTCCTCCTTTCCTTTTACGCTTCTATAAACAACGTATTCGATATTGGGGATCCGCTCCGGGTCGCACATCAAAAGAGGAGAATGCCTTTTTCTCCTTTCTATTTTTTTTTTCGGAAGGCTGCAAAGGTTAAATGCTGATAGGAACAAACTGCCACGATTAAAACGAAAGAAGTGGAAGAAAATTAAAAAAGCTTTACAGATGACGAAAAACGTTACAGTGATAATGAGGTATAATAGAAGCTTCACCGTGGATAAACGGCGGAACGATGGTATATTAGGTATATTACGCAAAGGCAATAAAAGATAGAAAAACCTGATCGCTGGAAAATGAAGGAAACAGGGATACGCATGTAATACGATGAAAGAAGATAAAATGAGCAAAACATATTATCCTGAGAATAGAAGATGAAAGAAAGGAAAAACTAAGATAACAAGAGTATACTACCAGCTAATATTCTTAACTGGCAAAATTTAGAATATTGCAAAATTAGCAGATTGAATCATTAGTTGCTATATTTTTTCAAAACAACGGGAGATGATCTCAGACAACCTTTCCTATCCACTTTATTTTTTTTTACATTATTTACGAGTTTGCCATAGTCTCCTTTAACCCTTCCACATGTTGACCTTTTACACTCGTATTCACATCTTCGGTCTGAGCCAAGGAAGCTATATCTAATAAAGCCAAAGTTAGCTCCTTTCAGAATAGTTCAAGGTTTCACAGGGTCCTGATGAAGCTGGGAGCCTTAAACAGCTACTGCAGCAGTCGGATCTGAAGTGTCAAACTAAATGCATCTATAGCAGTAGCATGACAGGTGGGTGGACAAGTAAATGGCAGCTGTGATAACAGACATTCTCACTGCAGCGGTGATAACAGGCATTCTCTCTGCAGCTGTGATAACAGACATTCTCACTGCAGCTGTGATAATAGACGTTTTCACTGCAGCTGCGATAACAGACATTCTCACTGCAGCTGTAATAAGAGACATTCTCACTGCAGCTGTGATAACAGACATTCTCACTGCAGCTGTGATAACAGACGTTTCCACTACAACTGTAATAACGGACATTCTCACTGCAGCTGTGATAACAGAAATTCTCACTGCAGCTGTAATAACAGACATTCTCACTGCAGCTGTGATAACAGACATTCTCACTGCAGCTGTAATAACAGACATTCTCACTGCAGCTGTGATAGCAGACATTCTCATTGCAGCGGTGATAACAGGCATTCTCTCTGCAGCTGTGATAACAGACATTCTCACTGCAGCTGTGATAATAGACGTTTTCACTGCAGCTGCGATAACAGACATTCTCACTGCAGCTGTAATAAGAGACATTCTCACTGCAGCTGTGATAACAGACATTCTCACTGCAGCTGTGATAACAGACGTTTCCACTACAACTGTAATAACGGACATTCTCACTGCAGCTGTGATAACAGAAATTCTCACTGCAGCTGTAATAACAGACATTCTCACTGCAGCTGTGATAACAGACATTCTCACTGCAGCTGTAATAACAGACATTCTCACTGCAGCTGTGATAACAGACATTCTCACTGCAGCTGTAATAACAGACATTCTCACTGCAGCTGTGATAACAGACATTCTCACTGCAGCTGTAATAACAGACGTTTTCACTGCAGCTGTGATAACAGACGTTTTCACTGCAGCTGTAATAACAGACATTCTCATTGCAGCTGTAATAACAGACATTCTCACTGCAGCTGTGATAACAGACATTCTCATTGCAGCTGTGATAACAAACGTTTTCACTGCAGCTGTAATAACAGACATTCTCACTGCAGCTGTAATAACAGACATTCTCACAGCAGCTGTGATAACAGACATTCTCACTGCAGCTTGTAAACTAACCAGAACGTTTTCAACTGGCAGCTTGTGATAACAGAACCGTTTTCAACTGTCATCTGTGGTAACAGACATTCCTCCCTGCAGCTGGCTGTGATAACAGACATTCTCACTGCAGCTGTGATAAACAGACATTCCTCACTGCAGCTGTGAAATAACAGACCATTTTCAACTGCCAGCTGTAATAACACAACATTCTTCAACTGCAGCTGTGATAACAGACCATTCTCACTGCAGCTGTAAATAACCAGACATTTCTCACATGCAGCTGTGATAACAGACATTCTCACTGCAGCTGTAATAAGAGACATTCTCACTGCAGCTGTGATGACAGACATTCTCACTGCAGCTGTAGTAACAGACGTTTTCACTGCAGCTGTGATAACAGACGTTTTCACTGCAAGACATTCTCACTGCAGCTGTGATAACAGACGTTTCCACTACAACTGTAATAACGGACGTTTTCACTGCAGCTGTGATAACAGAAATTCTCACTGCAGCTGTGATAACAGTCATTCTCACTGCAGCTGTGATAACAGACATTCTCACTGCAGCTGTGATAACAGACATTCTCACTGCAGCTGTGATTACAGACATTCTCACTGCAGCTGTAATAACAGACATTCTCATTGCAGCTGTGATAACAGACGTTTTCACTGCAGCTGTGATAACAGACATTCTCATTGCAGTTGTAATAACAGACATTCTCGCTGCAGCTGTAATAACAGACATTTTCACGGCAGCTGTAATAACAGACATTCTCACTGCAGCCGTGATAACAGACATTCTTACTGCAACTGTGATAACAGACATTCTCACTGCAGCTGTGATAACAGACATTCTCACTGCAGCCGTGATAACAGACATTCTTACTGCAGCTGTGATAACAGTAATTCTCACTCCAGCTGTAATAACAGACATTCTCACTGCAGCTAGGATAACAGACATTCTCATTGCAGCTGTAATAACAGACATTCTCACTGCAGCTGTGATAACAGACGTTTTCACTCCAGCTGTAATAACAGACATTCTCACTGCAGCCGTGATAACAGACATTCTTACTGCAGCTGTGATAACAGAAATTCTCATTGCAGCTGTAATAACAGACATTCTCACTGCAGCTGTAATAACAGACATTTTCACGGCAGCTGTAATAACAGACATTCTCACTGCAGCCGTGATAACACACATTCTTACTGCAACTGTGATAACAGACATTCTCACTGCAGCTGTAATAACAGACATTCTCACTGCAGCCGTGATAACAGACATTCTTACTGCAGCTGTGATAACAGAAATTCTCACTGCAGCTGTAATAACAGACATTCTCACTGCAGCTGGGATAACAGACATTCTTATTGCAGCTGTAATAACAGACATTCTCACTGCAGCTGTAATAACAGACGTTTTCACTCCAGCTGTAATAACAGACATTCTCACTGCAGCCGTGATAACAGACATTCTTACTGCAGCTGTGATAACAGAAATTCTCACTGCAGCTGTAATAACAGACATTCTCACTGCAGCTGGGATAACAGACATTCACTGCTGCTGTGATAACAGACATTCTTACTGCAGCTGTGATAATAGACATTCTCCTTGTAGCTGTGATGATAACAGACGTTTTCACTGCAGCTGTAATAACAGACATTCTCACTGCAGTTGTGATAACAGACATTCTCACTGCAGCTGTGATGACAGACGTTTTCACTGCAGCTGTGATAACAGACATTCTCATTGCAGCTGTAATAACAGACATCCTCACTGCAGCTGTGATAACAGACATTCTCATTGCAGCTGTGATAACAGACGTTTTCACTGCAGCTGTGATAACAGACATTCTCATTGCAGCTGTAATAACAGACATCCTCACTGCAGCTGTGATAACAGACATTCTCATTGCAGCTGTGATAACAGACGTTTTCACTGCAGCTGTGATAACAGACATTCTCATTGCAGCTGTAATAACAGACATCCTCACTGCAGCTGTGATAACAGACATTCTCACTGAAGCTGTGATAACAGACGTTTTCACTGCAGCTGTGATAACAGACATTCTCATTGCAGCTGTAATAACAGACATCCTCACTGCAGCTGTGATAACAGACATTCTCATTGCAGCTGTGATAACAGACGTTTTCACTGCAGCTGTAATAACAGACATTCTTATTGCAGGTGTGATAACAGACATTCTCTCTTTTGGCATCGGGGAAGAGTTTAATATAGAGCAGTTAAGTTTCTTCATTAGGTAGGCTGGCCTCCTTAAAAAAATTTAGAATGTATATATGTAAAATATATGTGTACATTTCTATATGCAGTATATACGTATTTAATTATACTTAAAAGATTACATTTTTAAATCATCTTTGAATATCAATTTATATGAAATTTTCTCTTAGTGTCATTTTTGTTTAGGTTCCTCTTCAGTATCCCTCGACGTCAATAGCCCAGATGTTTCGACGCCAGCTTTTAATGACAGTAAATTAATCAAATAAAATCAGGCTTCAGAGAAATGGCACCTCTCGCTCACTAAACCTGTCACTGAGTAGGGAATTTTGCTGCATTAGCCAGCAAATGGAACTGAATTACCACAAAAGTGCTCCACACACAGGTGTCCTTTTAAAGCTGTTAGAGTACTTCATTGAAAACAAAGGGTATATTTCCCACAAATGCATAAATACAAATGCCATCCCTTTGCGGAGAGGAAGCCGTGGGAGGGTGCAAACTAGTTATTTCAAGAAAACCGTATATATGCAATGCACATGCAAAATCATTTAAGGAAAATTATTTCTTTCAAAAACTATCAAATATGTACTTGTATATATAAAATGTATTTGTCTGTGTGTATACATATAATGTACAGCATATGTACAGACGGCCAACAAAGAATTGGCGTAGTTTCTTAATTCATTGTTCGTTATGGAAATATTGCCATATGCAGGTGCCAGAATATTTACTTAACAATAAATAAAATTTCCTTTTAAAGGTGCTATACTTGAAATAAATGACATTAGAACTGAGTAGACTTATTCAACATATTAAAGATGATTATTTTGCAAATTAAGGAAAATATATACCGATGGGTCCTACGTCCACGATTTCTAATTTTATTTTCAACTCTAGCTTCGTGACAGCGTTCCGAAGATTCTGAAGTTGGCTTTGCTGCCGCTCGAGTCTTGACTCAACATATCGTACTGCACTGGGGTGTTGTCATTTCGTCTCCTACAGCCGATAAATAATACATTAATGCTTTAACATTCTTCGAAAACGATGTTTAGTTAAACTAATTTTGTCCTTTGATCAATAAAATAATTTGCATGACACGTTTAGTGAGCCTAAATTGGACTTCTGATTTTCCCACATGATAAGCCTAGGTCTATTTTCAGCAGCATACTCTCTCGGATACGTAATATTAATGAATATTTAAATCGACAATATATGTGTATATATATATATATATATATATATATATATATATATATATATATATATATATATCATCTGCTTTATTTGACTATTCCCGTTATTCTTGTTTTATTAGCCATGTTCGCCTTTCTTCTTATCCTTTTAATAATTGCTTAACATAATTAACTCAGACCTAGCTATTCAAAGTCAAAAAGCAATCATAAAAAAATCAAACGAATATAATTCTTTCTTATTTTTTTATCGAATTCCTTGCATATCATCCTGTTTCATTTGGACACCTTGGAAAGCTGTGGGAGTCAAAACTGACGAATACATTAAGAAAGGCTTACTTTCCTTAAAGCTTTCTTAGGTTGATCTTTCTGTAGCTATTCATTTCTTTTAAATAGAAATTAATTCAAATTAGTTCACATGTATAACTACTAGACCTACTAACATAAGCATATTATAAGTAGCTGAAAGAATAAGAAATAGGAAAGGTGACGTTCTCGTTTAAGTCTATTTCATGTTTTTTTTTTTCTCTCTCTCTCAAGAAAAACCTACTGTTTTAATCAAGGGTTGCTCTTTGACGGCTACAGGGTGTAACACGAGGGTATGCACATATTTTGTGGAATGAAAGATAAAGTTTCTTTGAACAAAAAATATTTTACAAATATGTATTTTAAGGCGTCCGTTGTCGGTGCGGGGAATTTTAAAATAACCGTTATCATTAGTGATGCTTTCACGAGGTGGAGTTCGTAGTGAGAAGTCGGATCTAGTCGCCTGAGATGTAGAAGAGAGCGGAGCGGAGGTGGCTTAGGAGGAGTGATGGAAGTATTAGGCCGATGTTAATAAAGTATCTCCCAATAAAATGTATTCTTTAGGATTTGAAGAAAAAAAATGCATGCATCATATCATTGAAACCGTTTCCCTCCCTATCCGTGGTATTCACTGGCCACCGATAAAAAAAAAAAAAAAAAAAAAAAAAAGTAAGCCTAACTGAATCTCTCATCCATCAAAGATAAGTTTGCTTATTCATTAGACAACTATCAAAGACTTCAAGTGTAGATTTAAAAATCTCTTCCTCTCCATCTAAAGTATTCATCAGACACCAGTCATAAGCGTAGAGCTAGTTATGATCCCTGGTTCAGCAATGTCGTGACGAGGCACTAGAATTCAAAGTTCACAAATGAATGTTGCTCAGCAACATTTTCACTACTGTATTGTCTTGCTCATGTGGTGCTTCGAGGTATTCCACCTTTAGGCCCATGTTCTAAACTTTGCAGTTCTTTAAACAATTTTATTCATCTATGTATGATTCTCTCCGGTTTATTAAGCTTTCCTGATATCTCTCCAACAGGAACTTGCACTGAATGCAGTGCAATAATTCTCTCCCTCATCGAAGGATCTTTCTTAGACCGATAAATGACACATTGACATTAGATACCCGTGCACATAACATCAAAAGCAATAGAGTGAGGTCGCCTGGTTCACATTGTTAAGATATCGTTTTTTTCTTTTTGTTTTTAAATTTGATAGCATTTTGTGAGGTTCCAATGTTTTCTGTAAAATTTAACAAATGGAATAGTTCAACTACCTTCAACTTAATATTGAAATGATAATTTAAGGACTATGTTTATGCGATACTACTAGTGATAGGTGTCGCCTATCTATTTGGTAATGGATATCTATGGTTGTGATATGACGTTTTTTATCACTTCGTTTCGTTCACGTCAATTTTGCTATATGGAAAATAGTTTTACACAATAACATAACATAATGTTCTTAAGATATCAGTGACTGTTTTTAACGTCATTACACATGATTTCTTCCATCTTTGAAAAGAAAAATAGATAAATAAGGCATGAATCGTGCGTCAGGCAGGTGAACGAAAAATTATGAAACTCTGCCACGAGTTTTTTGGCCGACAGTACACATACACCTATATAATGGGTTTGAAAATACATTTCTATTGTTACTACAGGCAATAGTAGTAATAGTAGTAGTAATTTACCAATACTACTGGGTCATTAACAGAGTATCATACAGCCCACCTCAAGGAACAGTTCTGATAACTGAAGCAAAGTAAAGTTGAAGAAGCTGGATGGCCAAGCAAATACGAAGATGAACGAACGAATGAAAAGAAGAGAAGGAAGAGAGCTAGGCAGCTGGGAACGAAAGGACAATGTAAAGAATCTTTACTGTCATTTACAGTGACCGGTTCAAGACGCAGATGGTCATGTTTATCGAAGGAGAAAAGGGCCAATAAAAATTAAATTGAAAAAACACTGAATCACAGAATTTTTAAGAGAGAGAGAGAGAGAGAGAGAGAGAGAGAGAGAGAGAGAGAAAGCACAAATCTTGGACCGTTTATCTTTTTCATTCTAACTCTTGGCAGATACCGGGAGATATTCGAGATAAGATTTCGGGAAAATACTTCGTTTAGTTGCTTTTTCCAACGGATAAATCCCAAAGGAAAGACGATTTAGCCGAAGATTTTCCGAAACATTCGCTCAGTGAAAAAAAAAAAGTGGGAACTTGGAAGTTAGTCTCCGGGGTTTCTTGTATTCGTGATACTGTTTCCTTAAGTGTGCAAAGTGAAGTCTAGCTACTGTATAAACGGAATGGAATCTTTAGTGGCGGATAAATAATTTTATTTCCCTGAACACAGAACCTATGACAATTACAAACATAGTAAACTGAATAGAGAAAACTTCCAATATAAAGGTGCTCGACTTCAAGGAAAGCGTTCCTCTCATTGTCCTCTTGCTATTTGCAGACGCCATCTCATTCATAATCTCGAAATATGTGTTTTGTTTTAAAGATCCGATGGAGTCATTCGATTTTGAATGCAGAAGAGCAAGGGTCATATAAAAACGTATGGGTATCTTCTATAAAACAGAGGAGCTGATGCAAACACGCTCTACACACTAACAAGCAAACACACGTAATAGACATATATATAGTAGTATATACATATCTATATATATATATATATATATATATATATATATATATATATATATGTATATATATAATATCACCTTAATAGCCCCCAACACCTTGCAAATCAAAGGGCTTCCTAGAAATTTCGCTACGGATCATTAAAGTGGAAGAATCCAAGGGGGGGGGGGGGGGGGGGGGGGTGGCATTCGTTAGCTGAATACACTCAAAGGTAAACCAGTTCCTCGTATAGGCAACAGTTCCTAGCTGACAAAGGCTAATGATCCCTGCCGTTGGTTATTGGTCTTAGCCGAGGTCATCAGTCACATTTCCCTAAACGACCCAGAGGAGACAAAGCACCCAGCACCCCTGTTCCTATCCTTTATCCCTTTAACAATCATTTCCGGTGCTCATCCTGAGCTAATCCAACACTTTTTCACTCATTTTTCATTATTGAACTTTTTCCGTTTCTATCGATCTTTGAGGTGTTGGATCTTTGACAGTTATGTTTTCCGTACAATATATACAAATGAACTTGCATTATTTTATCTCCGATAATTAATTGGATCAATCACACTCGCAAACACACACACACACATATATGTGTATATATATAATATATATATATATATATATATATATATATATATATATATATATATATATATATATATATATATATATATACTACCAGGTTTGCCCCATAATTCTCTAACTTTCTCTCTCTCAAACTCACACACACATTCAGACCAATAACTGTTCAATCTGAAAACGGGTTTGACTGCGCAGAAGTCGTTGAGGGGTTATGCAAATCATCCTTATCTGTCAATTTTTATCTCTATTCTGTCGAAGATAACTTTGCCTCATATACATCACTTGGAATATTCAGATAATCTGCAATCATTAGGATAGGTGATTGATTACTATTTTCTTGATGATTTCGCTAAAACATTTTCGTTTTTTAAAATCGGAAAGTGTGTCCCACCCGTGTTATTCATAAATTTCCAAAATATTAACATTTAAAACCTTAATGGTTTATGTCATATAGAGATAAAAGGTACAAGTAACCTTGCGAAATCATAATCATTCTAAAATAATTCATATGTGGCAGATAATGCAAGAGGCGGACTTGAGAGGAAGATGCTGTGCTTGCAGTAGCTTGAAAAGGCCCCACTACCAAATTTTCCGACTCTCTCTCTCTCTCTCTCCCTCTCTCTCTCTCTCTCTCTCTCTCTCGCCCCTCCTTGCCTGCAGCCCTCCCTCCGCCTCTCTGTAGATTCATTCTCGTCTTTTGTTATTCCTCCCGATATTATTGCAGCGGGAACCTAAGAGACAATAACATAGGCGGTGTTCTGGTGGTAATGGTGTGACGACAACGGCCTCTGGCACTCTGCCCACCCACCATCATTTTCACCTCTTGTGTTTTTATCATTTCACGGATTTTCTAAAGGAACATTGCTTTTAAACGTTATGAATGTATCGTATGGCGCTGCAACATCTTCAGTAAACGATGATAATAATATTGAGGACTTTCTCCACTTAAAGCTGTTTGACATATGTTTGTAGTTGCACATTATTAGGGAGTGTGTAAACCAAATGCATTTTGTTTGGGTAACATTCAGTTCAAAAGCATAAGCATGAGCACGGCGAATAATAAACATACCTATATAAGCGAGCTTTAACATGATAAATGTGATCTTTAAAGGAGAAACTAATAAGTGATAAACGTTCCATTCTACACAAAGTTATACTTAGTTCTGTAAATGACCTATACTTAACATAAACATTATTTTAGACATGCTGTTACCCTTCGCAGGATACAAAGAAAGCTTGTCTTTTGTATTCACTGCGTCGTTTGTAGGGAATTACTACAGTAGCATGAGAAATTCTAATACTGTCATGGAATGCTAAAATACAATTTGAATATTTTAAAGTAGGGGTTCTTTACGTCCATCTGGCATGGTAGCAAGGGAACGCGTAATAAAAGATTACGTATTACGTGTTTCCGAGAGAGGCTTATGTGCAAAGCTACAAAATAAGGCTAACGGGAGAAATATTAATCAATCTGACTTTTGCATATGCTTTTGAAAATAAAATGCCTTAAAGCAGACAACATTACATTGTGGGAGCACTACTGGTCTTAATAGCTCTTATACGACGACTCATATCGATTATTGGAAACTGTCCATATCAATAGCAACTCGATTAGGTAAAAATTTATCAACTGGCTGAAGATACTTCAAAGATGTGGCGTTTAGAGACTTTAACATCGTTGATTTAACATGTATGAAGAAATTAAATATTTCTCACGCAATACAATCTAATCGAATAATTCTGAACCCAGGAAATTCGAATGGCATTGCTTTAAAATAGTCAAATGGGTTTTTATTATTTCATTACAGTATAAGAATTTCTCATGCTACTGTAATAATTCACTGCAAATTTCGCAATAAGATGTCTAAAAGGACGCCAACCATATTCACCAACTGCAAAATGATTGCTTGCACATGCCATTATACCTAAGATTTTCTTCGTCTTCATATGCTTTGAATATAACGAAAGCACAGGCAGAAATGTCATTTCATAGATTCAAGCCGTTAATAGATTTGTAACACCAGTTAAAGACAGATGAAAGTTTCAACATCGACCTGTTTTAGATCTTTTGCCAAAGAATTTCGCCTTCAATAAAATTCTTAAGGCTCATTCCAACATCCTTCACACGACACAGGTTATTCTTAGTCATATGACCAAGACATATATATATATATATATATATATATATATATATATATATATATATATATATATGTATATGTATACATATATACTGACTGCAAATCATTTGTGGCATGTGGAGAAATGAAATCATGAGAAATTTAGCGGTATGTAGAGGTAGATAGCATATGAAAAGGAAGTATGAAAATATTATGGAACAGTTCATCCACATACATACGTATATATATATAATATATATATATATATATATATATATATATATATATATATATATATATATATATGTATGTATGTATGTATCGAGATACAAATGTCCTTTAATATGTAATTCTCTCTACCTCGGAATTAATATATTTTCAACATCTTCATATCCAGCCTTAACCCACCCGGTGGCGGGGTGGGTTAAGTTTTCACTGACGTCCTGGCAAATCCCTTATCGCCTAGAAAATTCCCCTTCGGTTAAACATAGATAAAAATATATTAATTCCGAGGTAGAGCGAATTAGGTATTAAAGGACATTTGTAGCTCGATTTGTGTATATGAATCACGGTAATGTGATATGACTTATCTATATATGTGTGTGTGTGTGTGTGTGTGCGCGCGTGCGTGTATTTTTTAAAGATGTTATGCTTCCTCACCTGTCAAAAGTAGCATTACGAAGTTAACAGAAACAGTAGCAAGAGCAATTGCAACCAACAACGCTCACAATTTTCATCAATCTTTCTTCCACATTAACTTCGGACTCTTGAATTATGAAGTCAGTCCAAAGTTAATGTAATTATCAGAAGGTTAACGAAGCTAATGCAAACTGAAGTCCGCATTGATTATTCTGTCAAGATATATAAAATTTATAAGAAGGGGTTTAGACACCTGCTCACCTTTCATTATCGATGACAAGAAACGAACAGGTTCTCGAAAGGTCTCCTATTTGTGTGGATTTAGTTCTTAATTGTAATGCTGTTGATATTATGGCAAGTTAGAAACGATACTATTGGATAATAACGGTAATTATTATAACTTTTATTATTAGAGGTATCTCCGGTATGGCAAAGTGATTATTAGCATTTTGCACAAACGGACGGCAAAGGATACACAAATTCAAATAAATCAGACCTCTTTTGCACCATAGCCAAACGAAAACATGTTTAATCATCTACCTTATCCTGCACCTAACTACCAAGGGTTTGATTGCTCTAATTGATATCAACTCAGAAATTAACGATCACGAAAAATACTTGGCGTCCACTCTTTCGCACTGCAAGTATCCCAGCGCAAAAACTCCGTCACAAATTGAACCTAACTTACGATATTTTCCTTCTGGAAAGCCAGCCTCCATCTAATCCCTGAACTAAAGAGAGGAAAAAATAGCTTTTCATGTCAGATTAATCGAAGCAATTAAAGACATTTCAAAAGTTTTTTTTTCTTTTTTGGCACGTCCTGCGTTTTTATTTCTTAATTTTTTCCTTTAAATAACTTTTTTTAGATTCTACTGTGTTTCTTGGGAGTAATTTAAGACTTTCTGACCATCGTTTTCTTAAAACTGTTAAAGCCAATAATAGATTTAAATGAATTCTAACTTTTTTTTTATAAGGAGTAAAGATTTCTGGCCAATTACTACTTCATAAAAACATTCCATTCTACCTGGCTACTTCTTGAACATGCTCTAAGTGTGGATGCCTCAATCGTGAAACAGAATTTTAGAATAAAATGAAAACTTAAAACCTCAAAGTCAGCATTCTACCCTCAACTGTTTAGCAACTGCTTGATTGTTACAGATTGAAGAGTCAACTCAAGAAAATCATTTACACCAAACAAGCATTGGTTAACGAGTTAATTATAGTGTGTCCGTAAAAATATAGAAAATAAACGAATAAAAAACCTTAGGAGGAGTTATTGCATTTTTCTCCCTTACATAACAATATTAACAATATCCGCTAAATAAAGCTTCTTGATAAATGAAACATAATCGAGAGAATGTTGTTGATTTTTTTTTTCTCGCCAGTCTGATAGATTTCTCTCTCTCTCTCTCTCTCTCTCTCTCTCTCTTCTCTCTCTCTCTCTCTCTCTCTCTGTAACAATGAAAAATAGGGGATTTGTAGAAAACTAAGAAAGAAAATAATTCTTACCCAAATCACTAAACTTCCAGACGGTGGCATTTAATATTTGGATTAGGCTGTCAAAGGCTTCCACATCTGATGGAGAGGATTTGTCGAAGTTGAGAGGACCTCAGATATTGGATTTATAGTGATGTAGGAAGATCACCATCCTATAAACGAACCGACAGTCGAATGACAGACAACGAGTCAATGGTGGTGGACGACAGCGAGAAGACAGGGAAAATTCTGTAAACTAGAGAATACAACTAATGACAGGAGGGCTGACATAGTATTTGTACGAACGTAAAGAAGGAAGGGTGAATTTGTTATTGGTTTTCCCATTTATCACAGCGAAAAAAGCAGCTACACGGGACCTGCAAGCAGTACGAATGCAATGACTGAAAAAGGGGCTGTTGCAGAATTTGAAGGAAAGCCGGGAAGGGGAGAGTTATTATTGATTTATAAGCTTAAAGTAAGCCTCGGGTTGTGTCGAAAAGCAAAATATATGAATATATTGAATATACACATGGATTTTCGTATTTACAGGAGTAAACTGGGGGAATTTGTTAAGGGAATTCATCCGTAATAATTCATTCAACTGCAGACACCAATGACGTGAGTAGAGAGAATTGTCAAACTCTGAGGGAATGCGGCGTAATTTCTCAGGAAGCGAACTTAATAACTCAATTACAACGCCAATCCAATTTGTGAAGGTAACAAGGCCCTCCTCGTTAGCTCTAACAGAAGATAAACACATATGAAACTCAACAGATCCTCGACGTCATCTAGTGATTAATTGAAACTACTTTTCTTAATAATAATGAGTCAGTGATTTAGATTTGATTATATAATATTATGTGGGTAATCAAACGCTAAGCAGTGGTAAAGATATATGAACACACACACACACACACACACACACACACACACACACACATATATATATATATATATATATTATATATATATATATATATATATATATAATATATATATCTATATATATATATATATATATATATATATATATTCCCCATTTATTTACAACTAAATATAGTTCCACGTTGGCCGAGTGCATTTCGCGCTCGGTTGCCAATCCGGTGGTCCGAAGTTTGATTCTCGGCTCGCCCAACGCGGAACCAGAGGAATTTATTTCTGGTGATAAAAATTCATTTCTCGACACAATGTGGTTCGGATCCCACAGTAAGCTGTAGGTCCTGTTGCTAGGTAACCAATTGGTTCCTAGTCACGTAAAAATATATCTAATCCTTCGGGCCAGCCCTGAGAGAGCTGTTAATCAGCTCAGTTGTCTGGTAAAACTAAGATATACTTTACAACTAAATATAGGATATGGACCTGCGTTACATATCCTCCTGGCCATTTGGTGACATACACACTACACAAAGGGTAACAACTATGTTATCATTTCCCGGAATTCTGCAGGAATGGAAATGTGAATGCCATTAATCTCATGTAGAGAGGTTCATCTCACATCAGAGAAGCGTTTCCTCCAATGAGGGGTTCACAACCCGTCAATAGGAGTTACTCTGTCTTGACAATAATTATAAGACTGCACAGCATGCAAATGGCACTTACTAGGGGAAACTGGTCATACTGCACATTACCAATGCTTTACAGCACAGAGCTTGGAGACTGATGTGAAGATTTTGGTTCCAATGGCCTTAGGAGATAGGCTTATCCTCCATCTGCGAACATTTCATCACCAAAGGAGTTCACAACCCCTTACTACGTACACCTTTCCTTGAGATATGTGTCACTAGGATCCTACACCAATGGCACTTCCTAGTGCCATGGCGATGATAGAATGATAGATGAGAAAGTGAAGCAACAAACATAGCAATATGTGTCCAATAGACTAAGAATAACCTTAGAGTTCCTATCAAAGCTACAGTTTGAACTAATGAAATAATTGTTGAACCATTACCCCTGAATTGAACTGCACTTTGGATATTGAAGGTGAAAGCTAGAGCAATAAATTGTTTTTGTAGTATTTGCAGTATAAGAACAACTGAAAATGAGGGAAATATTTACATTAGAGTAGTAAATGCACATGAAGCAGTAAAAGCACAAGAATGGATCAAATTCTTTTGAGATGCTTCGGTCATGTGGAGAGAATAGAGGATGACTGACTGTTGAAAGCATATAATTTGGAAAGGTTGGGAGAAAGAAGAGGGAGACCAAGGAATGGATGAATAGATGGTGCGCAAAAGGTATTGTAAAGGATAGGTCTCAACATTTCTCACCTATGCAATTGTTATATTGCAAATACGACACTAACAATTTATTACTATAGCTTTCACCCACAGTCTTCCATTTTCATTCATTGTCCACACTTTAGTGCCAGAAAGGAGAGTTGGTTAAAAAATCCCTTCATATCGAACTTGCACACTTACAGTCCATCTAATGAGTCATACTTGACTACGATTCGAACCCTTCAACTCCTTCTCACTAGATTGCTTTCGTAATTTAATAAATTTCTCCATCTTATTTTGTCCAAGACCTATTCGTCGACAGCTATATCTGGTTTAGGTGATATTATTTTAATCTCAAAAGCAGAATAAAAACAAAAATGCCTCTATTTACAATGTAACTATCAAATATACGCAGACTCAGCACGACTGCCAATTACAATCACCCCCAGAAGGATGGCAACGTATATTATCCAAGTCCAATAATCTGAAACCCTTATACAATACGATACAAAATACATCTTTATATTGTTTACTTGCAAACTGTCGTTCGTTATTACCTCTGCCCGATAATAAACGATTTTCTGCACATTTTATGTCATCAGGAGCAATAACAATCGAGAAACGCTCGAGAGAAAAGATTTTATAACAAGCTTCCGTTTACATTCAAGATTACCTACCATATTGACAAATCGTTAACCTGGGTAATAGACGACATCTTGCAATATTCAACGAATATTGAAATGCAATGTAGGTTGCATACATGAAAACCTGTTTCCACTTATTTGCTTTTTTATAGTGAGAGATATGGAACTGTACCAGAAAATGAACATTTAATTGTATAAATGTATGGATTTACCTTAAGGTAATATTCAGTAAGCTTCCCTTCTTTGAACTTTCAGACTGCGGAAATTAAATATATGTTTTTCTTATCCTAATCGTTTGTCACATCCTAGATTTTCACTGAACTCATTACATGAAACTTATTGATTGAAACAGAACAACATTTGAAATCATCATCCATCTAATGGTGGATCGATGAAAAATAATATATATATATATATGGTATATAATATATATATATATATACACACACATATATATATATATGTATATATATATATATATATATATATATATATATATATATATATATATATATATATATATATAGCTTAGTGTAAGGAGTCAGGAGTCAATCCATATCAATAAAGAGAAGAGGGCACACACAGATGTGCAGGCTGTCTTTATTCGAACGTTTCGTAATCAATTAATTACACCATCAGGTCGGTTAAAATGAAAAATAAAATTCCTAGTAAAACTGCAAAAACAAAACTAAAAATAAAAAATTCAGAAATGTAAAAGTTAGAAAATACTCTTACAAAGTGTACGAAATATACACATTAAAATTAAAGGAATTAATTTTAAAAAGGACATACATAAAAATGAAAGATAACTGAACATATAGTAAACAAAAATTTGTAGGCATATTTTACTTTTTCAAATGGCAGAAAATGGCCGGATAAACTGGTCTTTCGGTGGCTTATTCTAGGTTAGTTTCCGCTAGATGGAGAACTGAAAGAAACATATCCATGACCCTCCGTCAGCACGCTACCCTTAAATATCACCCCGTCCTTTTCCTTATTATTGTCAAAGGGATTTTAAATATTTTTCATCGTCTATATAATCGCAAGTGAGACCTTTTAGAGGAGCTCCCTATAAAAACGTTTTCTGATCTCGTAGACTGGCAACCAGGGCGGAAAGAAAATGAGCATACATGGGTAACATTTGTAAATTCGACAGCACTTTTAACTACCTTCCGCTTTTTCAGTTTCTTGCTTACCTGTGAACTCTTAAAAAAAGGCACGCTTCTTTACAAGACTGAAGCAGCAATTGCTGAAACAAATGTATCTGCTTATGCCACAACATTACATTTTTATTTCCATTCAAATGTCTACTATATAAAACAGAATACATTTCAGCAAATTCATATTTTTTTAGTTTATTATTTTTTTTAGTTAGCATATTACATAAATATCTCGGGGGTCAAAGGGGGAGAGCCTCCTGACCAAGTAAGGATACTGCGCCCTAAGTAATGTTAAGAATGTAAGGTTTGGTTAGGTCATGACATGGCATTCTAGGAAGGTTAGGTATGTTTTTACTTGTGGAACTTGTTATCAATGAGACTTTTGAATGAGAATAAAAATGCAGTAGCGTTACATTTAAAGATATATTCTTCTACAGTGACTACTATCATTCTTGGGCTAAAAATATTGCCAACTGCAAAGATTTGATTTATGAAATTTAAGCCATAACGCTAAACACTATGGAACTTTCAGCCACTCAGCGCTAAAGATAATAAAATGAGGAAGATGGTGTGGTTGGACAACATAAAGGGATCTGTAAAGTTATGTGGAACTGGGAGTTAAATCCACTTTTGGTCCAAGATGTAACAGTTCGAGAGGCAGGGAATGGATGTATAGCTAATACTAGGGCAAAACACCGCATGGCACGCAGCAGGCCATGTACGATCAATGCATGCAACCCTCCGAAAAAGTACATTATAACGCGTCCTGACACCGGAGATGGACATCAGTCGCGACTTGTTGTTGGTGAGAGACGGAGCTAAAGACCTCTACTCTCCTTTCGAAGTAAGTATTTTCTCCAAAGTTAGAAATTAAGGCCAAATTTTAAGATTTAAACAGAGGGTAGTGAAAAGGGCGTCCACGGTAGTGGAAATCTCACCAAAACGCTTTCGAAATTTTTACTTACGCTTCAATATTTTAGAAGATTGACGCCATCTCGATGTTTGTGGAGTCGCTTGTGTCAACAAACTTCCCATTTCCTGTGATAAATCCGCACACCACTTGTACCCACAGACGCTGGGGCACTTTCATCACAACAATCGGAACACGGTCACTGGGCACGACGTTTTTAAGTAAACAACTGTTTTGGTAGAAGACGACGACGAAGCATGCACTAGATAATTATTTAAATAAATAGTAAAACATCAATTTTTTACATATTTATGATTATTAATTTAAAAATATTCGTTATTGAAAAAGTAACTCGATTCTGGCTCAAATTTAGGTAATTATTTTTCGGAATTAGAACGTTCTTTTAAGTCCTGTATTATGACGTCACGACATCTTGACTTTCGTACCTATTGCAAATAATTGCAATACTCAACTTTCTTGCAGAACAGTTTAACAGTTATTCATGCAGATTGTTATCAGCTATTCGTGTAATTGTTATAATCGTAATGCGCATATATATCTTTATTATTTACTTTCTGGATATATGATGTTTTACTACCGAATTACCGCCGTAGTGTGACGCAATCACTTTCGGTCCCTGGGCCTCTGTCTGTTTTCGCACCATAAGAAATTAATGGGGCCGAATTTGCAATGACCAGAAAGTCGTTAAAAGAGGAAATTTAGCATTGAGGGGCATATGTTTTGAGTGAGAAAAATGCAAATTTATACAATAGCTAGCTTGTAAAAAATAAAAAAATACTTGATTACAAAACACCTTGATTGACAACTAAGCAGCCATACTACTATGGGTTTCAGAGAAAGTGCAAGCACGTTTTTTGGCAATAGTTTCCTGTAACGAACACTCGTATCAGAACGAGATTTTGCTATAGTGCATTACACCCAGTGCCGTAATTTATAAGGGAGTATCGTGAATAACTAATCGTAAAGAATAACGACACTTGTCCTTGTACCAAGAGACAAAAACTCCATGATCCAGAAATGGATTACGAACACGCAAAAAGCTCCGCCTAGCCCCCCCCATACACCGCCACCCCTGTCCTTCCTTCCTTCGCCTTCCTTTCTCTCTCTCTCTCTCTCTGTTGCCAATTGGTATGTGTTCACCCTCCAAACTGGGTATAAGACTTACACAAAACGTGGAAATTGGTGAAATCAGCCTATGTATTGAAAGTATATATACATAAATAGTAAAGCAATTTTATCATTATTGCATTACTATGACAAATAGAATTCATGGAAACAGTTTAAAATAATGCATCGGCGTATGTGTGAAGCTCCACTAATGTGGCAACGATGATTTCGCCATTCTTAACATGCAAACATTAATGGTTACACTTATTTCTGGCATAGTTATTAAAGAAAATCAAAACACTAATATAGACTTAAATCAATGAAAAGCGCTAGCAAAAAAAAAAAAAAAAAAAAAAACATAATCCACTTATCCGTAGTCTGTTCCTCTAAGGTTTTCGGCAGCCAGATGTACGACAAGGTTAAAAACATTGGCTTGTATCTACTTTAGAAATATCTGTAATTTTTCGGGGTAATTTGGTTGCAAAAAAGGGATAATAGACATGAATTAAATAAACATTTTTAAATAACAAAGTAAAGTTGAACTAAATAACGAGTAAAGTAAACAATTTAGGGAATAAAACTTTGCAGTGTCGTCGTATGCTGTTCGTAACTGTGTTTGTGGCGCGCGCGCTTAGGAACCAGGAACAGCAACTTGTTTAAAGTGCAATGTGGAGTGAATCGAGACTAAAATGTGTATAATAACAATCAAATAAGCACTGTGGAGTTTCAGTTGTGATGGCAGTAAGGATAAAAACCACCGATTACAAGGTAAAAATGAATTCAGTTCAAACCATGACCCCGGGAATAACAAGTTTCATACTTTCACTAATATAGGCAACAAAATGTTGTTTTATTGTGCTGATTACAACTGCAATCTTGAGTAAGATCAATAAACGTTACATATATGCGCTAACATTGTTCAAATGAGTGCTGGGAAGGCTGGGAAAGATGGTGTCCGTCACTGACCAGAACCTGCCATCCACACGGTAGCCGCCATATTGGATTTCAAAACTGCCTTGAAAACATATTTTACGAAGAGCGTCACATGCTTATTTTAGTTCGTATGGGGATTTCATATATCACATTATTTGACGAAACTTCAATCTTTTGAATGGTATGCTTAGAGTTGTAATTGTATTCTTGTTTCACCAATTAAATATCGAGTGAATAAGACCCGTCCAGCGTGATAAGTGTTGGCAGTCAGAGATGTTTTACTAGTAAAAAAACTTAAAAAAACAGGCGATGCATCTATGGACTATAGGGTCACTGCAAACACCCATCACTAATGCTTTCAGTGACCACTTGAACTGCACTAACGGCATCTTCCTAAGGGAAAAAATATTAGGAAACACTTTTTAAGACGATTTTTCACTCTTTCCTTTGGTGAATTTACGAATGTTTACCATATTGCCCATTTTCTCTAAGCGCTAATTGCCAGTTTACGAATTTAGAAAACGATATTATGGGGGACTCCTCTGAGAGTTCTCACAAGCACTGATTAGAGACGACGGAAAATCATTAATCATCATTGGGCTTCAGTAATAATAATAATAATAATAATAATAATAATAATAATAATAATAATAATAATAATAATAATAATAATAATAATAATAACGAGGAAGATGACCGCATGGTATTGGACTGTCTAAAATAAAATGCACTATGTATGCGATCTGCAAGAAAGATAGGAGTAAATGAAAAATCTGAGTCTATTTACCAGAAAACATTTTACTTCTTGTTAAGCAACCATATTAACTTTATAAACAAAGAATTTTACACGTATAAAAACTTTATGCATATGATTTTACTTAAGAAAAATCCAAGTCAATCATTATGACATTTTTATAATCCAATAAAGATGACATTAAGGTAAACAACCGCATGGACCGGCTCAGCTCACCGACGGTCACGGCTGGACACCCTCCGAAAAAGTACTTATAACGCGTCCTGACACCGGAGATGGACATCAGTCGCGACTTGTTGCTGGTGAGAGACGGAGCTAAAGACCTCTACTCTCCTTTCGAAGTAAGTATTTTCTCCAAAGTTAGAAATTAAGGCCAAATTTAAAGCATTAAAGAGGGTAGTGAAAAAGGTGGCCAACGCAGTGCAAATCTCACCAAAACGCTTTCGAAATTTTTACTTACACTTAAATATCTTAGAAGATTGACGCCATCTCGATGTTTGTGGAGTAGCTTGTGTCAACAAACATCCCATTTCCTGTGATAAATCCGCACACCACTTGTACCCATAGATGCTGGGGCACTTTCATCACAACAATCGGAACACGGTCACTGGGCACGACGTTTTTAAGTAAACAACTGTTTTGGTAGAAGACGACGACGAAGCATGCACTAGATAATTATTTAAATAAATAGTAAAACATCAATTTTTTACATATTTATGATGATTAATTTGAAAATATTCGTTATTGAAAAAGTAACTCGATTCTGACTCAAATTTAAGTAATTATTTTTCGGAAATAGAACGTTCTTTTAAGTCCTGTATTATGACGTCACGACATCTTGACTTTCGACCTATTGTAGATGAATTGCTATACTCAACTTTCTTGCAGAACAGTTTAACAGTTATTCATGCAGATTGTTATCAGCTATTCGTGTAATTGTTATAATCGTAATGCGCATATATATCTTTATTATTTACTTTCTGGATATATGATGTTTTACTACCGGATTACCGCCGTGGTGTGACGCAATCACTTTCGGTCACTGGGCCTCTGTCTGTTTTCGCACCATAAGAAATTAATGGGGCCGAATTTGCAATGACCAGAAAGTCGTTAAAAGAGGAAATTTAGCATTGAGGGGCATATGTTTTGAGTGAGAAAAATACAAATTTATAACATAGCTAGCTTGTAAAAAATACTTGATTACAAAAAACTTGATTGACAACGAAGGAGCATACCTACTATGGGTTTCAGAGAAAGTGCAAGCACGTTTTTTGCCAATATTTCTGTAACGAACACTCGTATCAGAACGAGATTTTGCTATAGTGCATTACACCCAGTGCCGTAATTTATAAGAGTATCGTGAATCACTAATCGTAAAGAATAACGACACTTGTCCTTGTACCAAGAGACAAAAACTCCATTATGCAGAAATGGATACGAACACGCGTAAAAAGCTCCACCTACCCTCTCCCCCCCCCACACCCCCCCCCCCCCCCCCCCCCCCCCCCACCCCCCTTCTCCACTGCCACCCCTGTCCTTCTTCCTTCCTTCGCCTTCCTTTCTCTCTCTCTCTCTCTGTTGCCAATTGGTATGTGTTCACCCTCCAAACTGGGTATAAGACTTACACAAAACGTGGAAATTGGTGAAATTTGCCTATGTATTGAAAGTATATATACATAAATATTAAAGCAATTTTATCATTATTGCATTACTATGACAAATAGAATTCATGGAAACAGTTTATAATAATGCATCGGCGTATGTGTGAAGCTCCACTAATGTGGCAACGATGATTTTCCCATTCTTAACATGCAAACATTAAAAGTTACATTTATTTCTGGCATACAGTTATTAAGAAAAAATCAAAATACTAATATAGGCTGAAATCAATGAAAAGTGCTAGCAAAAAAAAAAAAAAAAAAAAAAAAAAAAAAAAAAAAACATTATAATCTACTTATCCGTCGTCTGTTCCGCTATGGTTTTCGGCAGCCAGATGTACGACAAGGTTAGAAACATTGGATTGCATCTACTTTAGAAATATCTGTAATTTTTCGGGGTAATTTGGTTGCAAAAAAGGGGTAATAGACATGAATTAAATAAAAATTTTGAAATAACAAAGTAAAGTTGAACTAAATAATGAGTAAAGTAAACAATTAAGGGAATAAAACTTTGCAGCGTCGTCGTCTGCTGCTCGTAACTGTGTTTGTGGAGTGAGCGTTTAGGAACCAGGAACAGCAACGTGGTTCAAGTGCAATATGGAGTGAATTAAGACCAAAATGTGTATAATAATAATCAAATAAGCACTGTGGAGTCTCAGTTGTGATGGCAGTAAGGATTAAACCACCGATTACAAGGTAAAAATGAATTCAGTTCAAACCATGACCCCGGGAACAACAAGTTTCATACTTTCACTAATATAGGCGACAAAATGTTGTTTCAATGTGCTGATTACAACTGCAATCTTGAGTAAGATCAATAAACGTTACATATATACGCTAACATTGTTCAAATGAGTGCTGGGAAGGCTGGGAAAGATGGTGGACAGTCCGTGATTAGACCGGCCTAGCCACACGATAGCCGCCATATTGGATTTCAAAACTGCCTTAAAAACATATTTTACGAAGAGCGTCACATGCTTATTTTAGTTCGTATGGGGCTTTCATATATCACATTAATTTGACGAAACGTCAATCTTTTGAATGGTATGCTTAGAGTTGTAATTGTATTCTTGTTTCACCAATTAAATATCGAGTGAATAAGACCCGGCCATCGTGATGACTGTAACTGATTTCTATGACCAAGTGAATCATTTCACGTAGTCTTAAAATTGATAAATCTTTTATGTGCACAGAAAAATATAACAGCGTTATAAAATAAATCTTGTAGATAAAGTGTTGGCTCTTTTTCTGTCCAAGACAATATGGTCACTCTGGTCACTTTTGGTATCTGTCTACTCAGTCTTGTCAGAGCTGTTCAGTCATGTGACGAGTGAGAAGTTTGTGTACCAGTTCAATACATCTAAGGTGCAGAAGATTATTATAGTGCAAACTCGAAGTCGACTTTACTAAAAAATTTTCCTCTAAACAGAAGTCCAGGCACTATTATTTCACCATCTCATAATATGGCTCATTAAGGATTCGAAGGAATGAATACATGTTAAGAAAATTGCCTGGAGACGGTCGTGTCTGTTTCGTATGTATGTACTCGCAAGATACGCTATTGAACTCCACAGTGCAAGACATCTTATGCAACTAGCGCGGGAAATTTAGTGTGATGAACATGTTAATGCCTAGAATATTGCAAAGTATTGCTTTGCATAAGTACTGCAATTTAAGCCTCCTGCTTACTACTAGGTCCTGTTTGAACTATTTCACAGCCACAGGTCTGTGAGTTCTACCCCATGGAGAAGGATGTGATTCTTTCTTGTATGATTAGCTTCGATGCTCGTATGTTTTATATTGTATCGTTTATACGTTCGTATGTTTGTATTTCTCTTCTCTTGCTCTCTTGCTACGATGTAATCAGCCTAATAAACTACAGCAGACGATTATATCTACCATTATCCACTTCAGGATATCCGACGACGAGGATGGAAAAGCTTATTAACAAATATTCTTCTCTTACGATTACAGGTATATATGAGGAATAGTATACGGATGGTAGTAGTATATAGCTGCCTTAGATACAACGGTACTACAGCCACAGAATACTAATGGATGCATCCTACATTCCGGGTAACCTTTAAGTAAGCCTAATGGTGATTACTCCGTATATGACGGTGGATGTCATATCACAGACATTTAACGATAATGTCTGGTAACAAAGGACGAAGAAATGCATATTGCAATATAGTTTTTCCTTTCACGTTTTACGTGGGTAAGTAGCCAAGTTTATTAACACTCATTTCACGATTTAATATATTAGTTCCATATCATTCCCAGCTCCTTTCTTTGGATGTGTTTTCTTTTCCTTATTTGAAATATAAACCAGATAAGAGAATTAAACTTATTTTTACCTTAACACAAATGTTCGAAAGCTGATTCTAATGCACACTGAATTCGTATTTTTAGATCAAATGTTTTAAGGAAAGAGACGATTAAATCTATCAAGGCGAATCTCTCATAATGTCATTACTTATTATTTCTATAATAATGATGATGAACATTTACTGTTAAGTAAAGGTGTCAGTTTCGTAGAAAAAAAAACAGATAAGGATATTTACATGAGGAAGAGAACGGAAGTATAACACACATTACTAGAAAAAAAAAATTGTGAAACCATATAACTACGCAACAACTCAAATCTTAAATCTTTAGAACATGAGATATGTAAAGCCAAAATATCGCTCTATAAAAAATACCATAAAATAAGTAAGAGAAGAGATAATTGAATTCAGAAAGAAGGACAAAAGTGCACTCCATAAGACAATCGATATGAAATATATGAAAGAGCATTTGAATTAGGAAAAAAAATTAAATATAAAGAAATTGCCGAAAACAAAGAAACCCTTTCAAATAGGAAGCTTGAAATAAAAAAAGAATAAAGAAATATTTCAAACAAGAGATAATTAGCAAACTAACAAAAATCACCAAGAGAGAGAGAGAGAGAGAGAGAGAGTAGATGAAGGAAGAGCAAAAGTGGTTTCCACGGGTCGAGCACCTCTCACAGGAATCTAATGGCTGCGTAAATACAAATATATAATGCTAAGGTCGCCGTTGAAATAATGAAACGGCTTTTCTATCCTAAATGCCCTTGTTGTTGTGCTCGTAGGGTGGAATCCTGGCATCGTATTCTTCCTCAGATAAAAGAGAAAGAGAGAGAGAGAGAGAGATTCTGCTCCCCTTAATACAGAAAAGCCTTCTTCGTTCGCTTCCCGCCTCTTATATTCAGTCGAGTTTTATTATTAAACGCTCAGTCTCTCTCTCGAGGGCCTAAAAGTGCAGTTTTTCAACGCAGCGAGTGGATAATTAGGTAGAATGGCCAGCAGAACTTAAATCTAGGTTCATTTCTGGATTTAAGAAAATAAAAAAGAAATAAAGCGCGGTTAAGGACAGAATGTTGCGAGGTTCGGTGTTAAAGCTAGATTTTTATTTATTTATTTATTTATTTATCTATTTTTTCTTTGAGACCAAGATCTCTTTCATCCACTCGTCAATTCAAATGCATTTATAATATAATCTTAGCAATTAATGCACGCTTAAAATTGTTTTAAAATTTTATAATCAACATTGTCATAATTCTTAATGACTTCAGTTTTAATAGCTAAAGAAAACTACAAACACACACACACACACACACACACACACACGCACACACACACACACACACACACACACACATATATATTATAATATATATATATATATATATATATGTATATATATAATATATATATAATATATATTATGCTTCACAATCATCAAACTTAGAGAATGCGACTTAAGGAGCATTTATAAATGAATGGAAGTAATTGTCAACAGCACTACATAAAGCTGTTGAGAGCGACCTTTAATGGAGTGTAAGCAACGCTAACACCGGAATTAAACTCGAGCATTTATTACTGCCCTATTGTCGGAAAGCAACCATTCCAGCGCACACTCGCAATACAGTATATAATATATATATATATATATTATATATATATATATATATATATTATATATATATATATAGATATATATATATATATATATATATATACATATATATATATATATATATATATATATATATGATATATATATATTCATATATATATATATACGTATACATATATATAATATAATATATATTATATAATTAGATATATATATATATATATATATATATATATATATACTATAATAATTTTTATATATTTTATTTTCTTTTACTTATTCTTATCCTTTTTTTTTATGATACTTTAACATATATATATATAATACTATATATATATAATAATTATATATATATACATAATGTAGCTGAAATGGATACAGTAACAGAAGGAGGTCACTAAAGTTTGTTTAACAACTTTGTTATTATGAAACTGCTGGACAATTTTTTTCTAAGTGATATTTTCAGGATGTCCCAACGTCTTCAGGTCAATCAAGAACAAGTAAAATGAGGTACTAACTTTATCGTAACCGATATGTGAGAGAAGGAAACAACATGTGTTTTTGAGACTGTCCTTTATCCAGAAAAAAGAAAAAAAAAACCAAATCTGAGATATGACAAGAGGATTGTCCCAATGGCAAAGCATCCAACAATGACGGCAAAGCTATACCATTGCTGCTCCCCGAAGAGTCCTTTTAGTATGCTCTTCCGGTATACGTCTTTTATAGGAATTCACAGGCGTAAAAAAGGAGAAGTAGACTAGTGGTGGGGAGGGGGGGGGGGGGGGGGCACAGATAAAAGGCCTACGGGGGGTCATACTTTCCAGGCTGTCTGTCGGCGGCGTTGCCGTTGGTGGTGGTGTGTTTTTAGTATGCCGCTCATCATTCCATTATGCGGTAAACGAGGAACCATTATCCTGCTCGCCATCGACCTCTCTCCCTTCTGGTTTTACGACTCTACCACTTGAATGCTTGTCAGCTCAGCCTCCCCCGCTCGTTTTCCTTTACAAGAATTTAGTAAACAATGCTTCCGCTGCTTCCTCATCGCGTCTTCTCTTATGAAACGGCGAGGGTAAAGAAGTAGGAGGGTTAAGGTGGGATGGAGTAGATGTGGGAGGAATTTTGATCTCCAGGATATAGAGCTACTTATGTCCCCGGGTTGTTTCAACGAAAGCGGACTTTTAAAGGAGATTGTGCTTTGCACTTCACTCCTATCACTCTCATCTCTCTTAAGGCCGAGTTACTTGAGGACGCTGAACTCGATCTTTGTGAAATTTGGGCTTTTACGAAAACGGAAATTTGCGAGATTTCATTGCGAAAGCCAACTCCAGCTCAGAGGCGTCATTTGTGGGTGTGGGTGTGGGACTGCCCCCCCCCCTCCCCCCCCGGCCCAGCAAGCCCCAAGAATAACAGCATGTTTTCTTTTTAAAGTGCAATCATAAATATATGAAATTTCTCGGAAGTATTACGTTTCTTGTCCTCACCATCTCCAGTGATGGTGAGATAAACAAACAGTAATGGGAGTATTTAGTTTTTGCTGAAATGCCTTGCTCATGTGGCTTCAAAAAACACATAAAATAGCTCAAAATAAAATGTAAAAAACCAGCTTATTATCGTCAAACCATCTCTGCCGGCCACCCTCCCCCCAACCAAAATCTGAAATGACGCCCCTGCTCAGCATCAGAGCTTCTGCACATGCAACACGTGATGCAATATTAATGGCGGCGAGTTAGAAATAACGAATAAGCTCATCCATTGGTTAGTAATTTTCGGCAATTCATCTGCATGAAAATTTACCTTTTGTAATCATTCATAAGGGCGGAATGGAACTTCTAGTATCCTTATATCATATTCTTGTGCTGGAGAAAATCGAAGGAAAACTGGAAAATATGATTATCCGATTCCCCAAAAAATTAAGCATTTCCTTGAAAGCTAACAAAAATCAAGTAAAGAGCTTTTATATTGATTTAATCTACATCTTGAGATGACAATATCGTTTGGAATCCTCACTTAAAAATTTTCAGTGATAATTAAGACAAATTTCACTTTCTGAATTGTCCCTTCTGGATCTACAAGAAAGAGTAAAATGTCTGACTAATAAGTCAGATAATTTCCTACCAAAATTTATATCACAAAAATTTGAAAATTTAGCAAGGATTTTGTCGGCTTGTAATGGTACTGGGACTTTATGGACACCCTGTATTTTATCAACGATACGAGCAACAAGAAAACAACAGTTATCCTGTGACAATTAAGAACATCAAAACAAAATAAAACTGAATGGTCTCCATCAGCAACCACAAAGCTGCCACAGCACTACAGTGGGAGCTGTCATCATTACCCAAGTCACTATCCTCACCACATCAGTGACTGTGGTGATTAACCATGGCAGTAGAAGCAATAATACACGTAGAAGACACTGCCCTAAACGGTTTTCACTCCCTCCCAGCAATAGAGAATTATACAAAACTCCGTTATATTGAGTCACTACAGACGATAAGTGATGTTGACTCTTGGCCCTCCCAATACAGAATTAGCATCATAACAAATCACACAAAAGTAGGATCAAATATATTCTGAATTAATTTTAGATATTCTGCATACTGACCTATCACTTAGCTTTGGGCAATTGCTATGTATTTTAACAGAGACTGCTTTCTAACAGAAATTAGTATGCTTATTAATGTTATTATGAGGTAGTGGAAGAAATGGTAACATAATGTATTCTACTGAAGACTCTGAACGCAAGAATGTTTATACAGATGTCAGGGGGAAGCTCTACTATAGCCAACGGCAGCGGCTTATTCACTGTCCTCCTGCCAGATACGTACAGTGAATAACATTTACGTCTACTGTTGTTTCTGTATAATCAAATCCTTCATTTCGAGGACACTAATGGAGGCATTTTACGAACCACCTCTTAATCTGGATAATGGATTTTTTTTGTTCTTTTTATTTAGGCTTTTTCCTTTTTCCTTTGTGGTAATTTCATACGGAATTTTAAATTGATTTTAACATTTGGGATACATCTTTACAATGTTTCATTGGTAGATCTAATGAATTCAAGCGTGTTTGCAATACTTGAAACTACTGTCAAT
>NC_087213.1:20333426-20338426 GCF_015104395.2 Macrobrachium nipponense | reverse complement strand
AGAGAGAGTGTAACTCCCATCAATTTCTTCAAAAGTTTGAAGTTGTGAATCTTTACGCCCTTAGTTCTTTCCCTGTCTGCCATTCTTCGACTCTCTCTCTCTCTCTCTCTCTCTCACTAACCCCATCAATATACAAAAGTTAAGATAACATTCAAGACAAGAAATATGCTCTGCGGAAACAGGAGAGAGAGAGAGAGAGAGAGAGAGAGAGAGAGAGAGAGAGAGAGAGAGAGAAAATATGCTCTGCGGTAAAAGGTTAAGAGAGAGAGAGAGAGAGAGAGAGAAGAGAGAGAGAGAGAGAGAGCACTCCGGGGCCACCCTAGTCAAATTCCCAAAATGACTCCATTAAACTTTTCCTAAAATATTGACAAAAAAGTCAGTTCTGTCTTCCCCCTCCTTGTTATTCATCATGGTGTCCCTTGACGAAGTCCCTGGGGTTCTGCCTATCGTTATTCCTACAGCCCATAGCCGGTGCTGAAGTGAAGGAAGGGAGAGAGAGAGGGAGGGGATGGAAGGAGAGAAGGAGAAAGGACGGAGGAGGTACGGACGGACCAGCGATGATGGAAAGCGAGATATTAGGGGAGAGGTTATGAGGAAGGGCGATGATGAATAACTCGATGATGATAAATTCTCTTCTCCGACGGAAGAATGAAAAAATAATAATAAGTCTTGGATGGGAAAGATACGACCCCCCGAACTCGTAGCTAAGTCACGACCCTCTCGTTAGTGACGATAGCTATGATATAGATTACTGAATTACGATTTCAGGTTAAAAGGTCGCTAAATGATATGGAAATTCCTGCGCTATTATATTGTTAAGTGGCAACATTTCCAATGACAATAACGTCGTAACGCGTGGCCTCTACGAGAGCAAAAATCCAGTGGGAATTGGTTACTAAGGGAATAAATATCCCTATTTGAAGTTTAACATTTTTTTATAAGAGTATTTACTGTATTTGTTATGGAATGAAATGGGATATGCGTATAAGAATTCAAGAAAATACATGGGGTTTGTTCGTCCGTATTATAGCTCTCGCATGTGGAAGTATATACGCTTATATGCTAGATTTTTGTGAATGCATATATACAGATGTGGCAATTGATCATAAACATTGCGTGTGTGTAACTGCAAGAAAAATCACGAGTAATTTCGAAGATATCGATATATCCTAATGCCTCTTTCATTTTCACTTGATTTAAAACAGAGGTTCCATAGCTAGACTTGGATTAACCTGTTCGGATATTATTATAGAAAATAGTGAATGAAGAAACAAATACATTAAAATTGTAACATGAAAGATCAGTCAAAGAATTACCATCGCTCAGCACGTCTAAGCAGGTTTACATAAGAGATTATCTCTAGCTTTGGAATACAAGTACAGGAGTAAATTTAGTCCTGTATTGAATATTGTAATGGACAAGATATCAGGTAGAGTTATGTTCAGAAAAAGCCTGTCACTACAAGAATACTTCAGAGATTGTACCCAGTAATTGCTATGAGATAATTTGAACTCTTTTTAATGTCCTCAGAGAGAGAGAGAGAGAGAGAGAGAGAGAGAGAGAGAGAGAGAGAGAGAGAGAGTTTCAAAGGAGCCTTCAAAAAGGGAAACTTGGAAGCAATGAAAGGAAGTAATATGAAAATAGAAAATCGTAGGTTTGTTCTTTTGTTCTTTAACAATCATAACTGGAATACTGTTGACATTTCCATATTGGCAAGATGACCATTGCATGCACTATCCCTGGTTCCAGGGAGTCCATGCGCGAGGTAGATGGGGAATTTCAAACCTCAAAGAAAACAACATGATAAATGCTGTTAAAATATATATATGGTATATGGTTGCTGCAGACACTAATAATATCCTATTGAAAAGTGACAGATGGACTTACAGATTACCAAGATAGACTGAATTAGGACTGAGAAAAAGGGAAAAAAAAGATTTAGCGATATAAAGCTAGAGGCTCTTTTATAAATACGGCGTATCCGGACAATTATTCGAAAACAATTATTCGAAAACAGTTGTTCAAAAACAATTATTCGAAAAGTAATTGTTCGACATAACAATTATTCGAAAAAGATAAACATAACAGTTGTTCGAAAAAGATAGCTATAAACATAAACAATTAAACATAATACTTTGTTCATTTCCAAGAAAACTCAAAAAGATTTTTTTAGTTTAGAGGATACACCCTTTGCAAAAAGACATGGCTGAATTTATTCAAAGCGAGAAAGGAAGAGCCATGTTATTACTGGACGGATTCGTACATGTGAAAGACAAGCAAGTAAGGTCAAAGGTCTATTGGAAATGCCAACATTTTGCTGAAAAGTGCAAAGGCCGCGCTATAACAGTTGATGGCTCCATCAGTTCTACTTCCAATGAACATAACCACTCTGGAAATTCGACAAACCAGCAGCATAAAGCGAACTATCAATCGAGTGAGGAAGGAAGAGCAATGTAGATCAACTGTTAATCATCGAAACGAATTAATATTATTAGAACAAGATATGAGAACAAGCAGGGGCGAATCTTTCTTGATGTTCGATTCCGGAGAAGTAGATGACAGAATGCTGGTATTTTCAACCCAAAAAAATCTTAGTGTGCTTGCTTCATGCAAGCATTATTTTATGGACGGTACCTTTAAAACTGTGCCAGTTATTTTCGAGCAGCTTTATACAATTCATGGAATGAAAAACGGTTATGTCATACCTTTGATTTATGCCTAATTACCGAATGAGAGAGAAGAAACATATAGAAATTTCCTTACAACTGTTAAAACAATAGCATCTCCTTTAGATGTTGAGTCTGTAAGCACAGGTTTTGAGCCCGCTATGGTAAAGGCAGTTAAGGAAGAATTGCCATCTAGTAATCAGTACGGGTGCTTTTTTCATTTGTGTCGGTGTGTATATAGAAAAGTTTGTGAATTCGGACTCAAGAGAAGGTATGACACTGATGCTGAGTTTTCGCTAAACATTCGCATGCTACTAGCCCTTGCCTTCGTTCCTGCAGATCGAGTCGTCGAAACTTTCAGCGCACTAATGGATGAAAATATATTTCCAGCCGAAGCTTTACCTATTGTGGACTACTATGAGGATACCTGGATTGGGCGGCCTGGCCGTAGGAATACGCGTCGCCAAACTAAATTTGAAATTGAAATGTGGTCCTGTTTTGAAAGGATACAAGAAGATTTGCCCAAGATGAACAACATAATTGAAGGATGGCGCCATGAATTTTTGGGGTATAACATTTCTACAGGTCTAGAACTGGAATGATTACGTGATCATCATCAAAGGTTAATCATTAGTGACAATGTCTAAGGTAAACTGATTCCGTAGGTTAAAATTGTCTGCACTGTATCTGAAATAACTAACTTTTCGGTTTTCATATCAACTCATAAAAATGATAGCATTAAGAATCTCCCAGGAAAAACTACAACGGAGTAGCCAGTTGAGTAACGATAAAAGGAAACATTTCATTCCAACTATTCTTTTCTATTTTTCCTTATTATGTTCAATCACAAGTGAGCTCGTAGATGTATACATGTGTTAAGTTTACACTATTTACATAAAATACGAACTGCCGGATGAACAGTATTAGTGTCTTCTCTACGTTATTCAGTAACTCATTCTCTCTTTTTTTTTTAGTATATAAGAAAATGTTCACCCAAACAGGTTTTGTGTTTTCTGAGCTGATGATAAGTCCATGACTCCTAAGAGTCAGTTTCCTCGTGACTACAGCATCGTTGTCAGTAATTTAGGATTGTCTTAAAAGGGATCAGGAATCACTAAGGAGCTTAAGAGGGACTTGGCCGGTTTAAGGAATCGTCGCGAGCCCCTTCCCAATCCACGAGAGACGAAATGGGAAAGAGAGAAAGGTCTAGAGATTGAGACCATGATCACGGCGATAGTAGAATTTGTCTAAACATATCTTGGCATATCTCGTAAGATATTCCAATTACAGACAGAGGGAGCTAATGTAGATGATGACTGTGATAATTTAACCGTGATGAACGCATTCACGACAGAGGATAGAAGAACGTTGCTATAAGATAAACTTTCTTGATAAAATGGAAAGTAGAAGATTATGTATCGTGTACCGTGAATTGATTGACTGATTGATTATTTCTTGCTGGCGTCGCAACGACGAGGTTATTGCCGCCGCATGTACCTTGAAGGAACCAATGTTAAGTATCTAATGACATCTAAAATTCACGGGAGGAAAACTAGTACAAATGTATTGAACCCAAGGTATGGGGAGTAAGAGTTGAACGGAAGGGAAGGAGAAGAAGACACGAGAAAGGATTAGGTCGTTGCTCCTTAAACCTATCGGATCAGGAATCAAAAATAGTCGCTCCAGAGGATTTTGTGCGGTTGCCAAGTAGCCCGATGTGGTGTGAATGGAAGAGTCCTATATTTGGTTCTCTCTCGTTTCTTTGGAGGTTTCGTGAGATTTTATTGGTTCTTGTGTCCGGTTGAAATATATTCTCGTCTTTTAACATTAATTGTCTTCTATCCTATTCCCTCCTCCCTCTTTAAGAACGCAAACCCGCAAGGGATGAATAACCATCTATAAACTATATACATACATACGTACATACATATATATATATATATATATATATATATATATATATATATATATATATATATATATATATATATATAAGACTATGCATATTTATACTTATTATATTACTTTCTCCTATACAGTAGCATAAACTATATAACAAAAAAGAAGAAAGAGTGTAGTTCATAGCGTTGCAGACCTTTGTTATGAATCCTAACCTTGAATGTTAAGAAATTCTTCACATACTTGTTCACGAGACCTATTTCCTGAGTAATGGGACTGACAACCAGATGACCTTTTCTAGCCCGGACGCGAACGAAACTACTGAAGACAAAAGAGGAGGAAGAAAATTGGGTCTTTACGAGGAAGGGACGAGAGACCTTCAGTTTTTCAAGATACAGAGGGGTTTAACGAGACATGAAAACTGACGAAAGAAGC
>NC_087213.1:20312225-20330426 GCF_015104395.2 Macrobrachium nipponense | reverse complement strand
TGACACGTAAAAAAAAATGTAATGCATCCTCGTGGTGAAAATCTATGGGAAATACATACAATTTCTGGAGTTTGCTGGAGAGATTGTTTGGTGTTTTGTGGTGTGTGGTGTGTGTGTGTAGTGTGTGTGTGTGTGTGTGTGTAAGAGGGAGAAAGAGAATCTGTGGCCGTTACCGTACCACAAATATTTTCCTAACGTGTCAAGTACAATCATCTATCTAACTTTCACGAGAGGGGTGGGGGCGGGAGTGTTGGAGGGTGGGGGGGGGGGGGGGGGGGGTTGGGGTGGGAGTCTGGCATCTCCCCGCATCACATCCCTCGGGGGTACGACGGGAAAGCGATCTGTCCAGCCTGTCAAGTGTCATACAGGAACGGAAAAAGGGAATTCTTTCTCAGGTGCACTACGGCCGCTCCACATAAAAAGAATAAATAAAAAAAGCATATAACCTACAGACAGAGAACAAAAAAATCTACAGAAAGGAGATAAAGAGAAGGGGACAAAGGGGACAAGATGGGGAATCTTTTTGATAAAAGAAGCATCTGAAGGGATACGCTGCTTCTTTTTCATTTTAGATTGTCGTTCGCCATTCCACGATATCATAACATTCTTTTATATTTAAAAAATAACACGAATATCTTTATCCTTGGAATGAATGATAGCATTTTTTGTGAGTGTGTATGTTTTATAGTTAGATGAACAAATGACAATTATTTGGTGTGAATCGTGTAGAGAAAAAAAAACAAGCAATAAAACCTACCGTCCAGCACAAACTCTCTCTCTCTCTTCTCTCTCTCTCTCTCTCTCTCTCTCTCTCTCTCTCTCTAGATCACAGATGAATTTTAAATGTAGCATCAGAAGAATACTTTGGAAATAGTCGTAACGGCACCTCGAAGGAGAATTATACTCACACTCGTACACGCCTAATACACGAATGTACAAAAACTGACGTTTTTGTCAGCGCATGCTCGGTGTTAAGTCTAGTAAAATTAAGTCTAGTGAAGTATTTTTGAAGATAAAAAAGTCGTCTTACCCTTCTTAACTAACAAATAAAATGGGGGGCGGGGGATGGAAAGAGGACGGCAAGACTTAATCTGCAGAATAAAATCGTCCTCTGAGTTTCATGGTAGAAGAAGGAGAAGAAGAGGAGGAGGAGGAGGAGGAGGAGGAGGAGGAGGAGGAGGAGGACTGTGAGATCTATTTCCCAGAGGATGTCTTATTCTTGTAGTTAGCAGTACGTGACTTATTTGAGTGGCAGGAGCGAGAGAATAAAGCTTTTCCTTAAAACGAGAGAATATCGTCTCGCGAAGGATGAGACAGCCGGGAGACAAACGGACAGTAGGATGAACTAACTTCAATTCTAGATTTAATTTTCGTAAAAGAAGGAGCTACAGTTAAAAGCTGTGGCATAAAATGTTTGAGAGAGAGAGAGAGAGAGAGAGAGAGAGAGAGAGAGAGAGAGAGAGAGAGAGAGAGTCCAACGGAAGAAAAACGGAGTGCAGTGCATAATACTTAATTTCTAAATTTAATTTTATCAAAAGAAGGAACTAAAGGAAAAAGACGTGGCATAAAATGTACGAGAGAGAGAGAGAGAGAGAGAGAGAGAGAGAGAGAGAGAGAGAGAGACGGAAAAGTCCGCTTGGGGCTCCACAGCGATACGTTATACTTGGTCACGTAGTGGCTATCAACACTTATTACTCGGGCGTTGGAGGAAATAGTAAGAGATAATGGCTTCTTTTAACTTTTATGGAGATTCCGCCCCTCCTACCATTTTCTTATTTCCTATACTATCCTTTTTCGAAGGCCTATCTGATTTAGCGAGGATTTTTATTTCTATTACGTATCTATGTATTAATTTATGAAACGACGCAAAGTAAAGTTCCCATCATACAGAAATAATATTCTTTCGACAGTGCTTGTTTCTTTATCTTTACAAACGATATCAAGTTATCTCCTTTTATTATAAATATATATATTATTATATATATTATATAATATATATATATAATATATATATTATATATAGTTATATATATATATATATATAATATATATATTATATATATATATATGATATATATATATATTAATAATGTATTAATATACTAATATATATTAATAATACTATATTATATTTATATTACTAGATATTATATATATATTCAAAGAAAAACATACACATCGACGTACGCTATATATTATATAATATATATATATATATATATATATATATATATATATATCCCTATATATATATATAACAAACATACATACATACATATATATACAGACATACATACATACATGCATATATACATACATATAGATAGATAGATAGATAGATAGATATACTTTAAATGGTTGGTCTTGCCTTTTATCAGTGAGTCGAGGATGAAACCATTTGTAATACAATGAATCCGCTTATAAGATAACTCACTTGATAGGCTTGTTTTCAAGTGAGTTATCTTTAACACCACAATTTTCCCCTAGACGAGCATTTTCTGGAGTTTTACAAGTTATGCCCTACATCTGCAATTCCATAGGTTAAAGCAATAAGTCTTCCTTCATCTTTTTAGTGTTCATCCGCATTCATTCCCTAACTTCTCTTACTGTCTTCAGTAAAAATTCTGCTGTTAATCTCTCTCACTAATTCTCGTAATATGCAACACTATAGCTGGTTCACTTAAGTAGATCCTTGGGTGAGTCGTATGCCTACTAGACGTTTGTTTGGCGGCCGCTGATTGGCTGGAAGCTGCCTACCTCCCAGTACCAGCCAATCAGCTGCCGCCAAACAAACGTCTCGTAAGCATAGGGCTCATTCAAGAATCTACCTTAAGTGAATCAGCTATAGCTATTTTCCACAAGCAGGTAAACACGTCTTCTTTGGCTTTCACCACTTCTCTTTTAACACTCGCACTTTAACACAAATGTTTATGCAGACATGAGGAATTGTAAATATATACCATAAACGGAAAGATTTCAAATATCTCTAGAATTCTGATAGATATGCTAGGCGTCAACCTAATGTCTAATCTGTGCTAGTTTTAGAACCCAAAAATATGTTAAGACATTTAAGACTGGACAAGTAACCATACATCCCACGTAATTTACACTTCCTATTCTGTTGATCGACAGTCAGACAAAAATGTTCTATACAGGACACCTAAGTGGAACACCCTCCATTCATTTAATATCAAACCGTAAGTACACTGCGGCACGGAATCTACTTTCATTGTTTTTTCAGGTTTAAACAAACGTTCAAGTATAAATATAGCATTAGTGAAATGCTTCAAAATAAAGAATAAAAAAGTATAATATATAATTATATATAATAATCAATGACGCAAACTGTTACAGCTTTAGGTTCACCTCATTCTGAAGCAAAACTTATGATCTGATTTGTTTATGTTGTCATTTTATATAAGATTCTACTACTGCCCCAGATGATTATAAGTTAGGTGACATTCACTGCAAAACATTTTCCAGAACCAGGTCGTATCATAAATCTATCAGAAAAATGACCAAGTTATTTTTGCAAATTTTACATTCATATTCCGCTGCGGCTCAATCTGTCTCATTTTCATGTCTCAGTTTCCTGTCCTTTGTCAGTATTATATGGATATTACATGTGGGAGCATAATTACGAGTATACCATGCCTTTAAGCTATTTCCATGGTCACAGGATAATATCATGACCTTAATGCTAAACGATACTATAGTAGATTCACATCAACCGTGCATTTTATGTTTAGGCCAGTCCCTTACGACGCTCCTGATTGGCTGTTAATAAGCCAATCACAGGGCTGGAAACTCTCAGTCTCTTTCGAGAGTTCACATGGGTAGGATTTATGTTCCACCTCTCCTAAGGGCTACGTCTTTCAAAATTATCCCTCAGGAGAGATGGAACATGCATCTTGCCTACGTGAACTCTCTCTCGAGATAAAGTTTCCAGTCCTGTGGCTGGCTTATCAACAGCCAATCAGAACTGGCCTAGACATCAAATGCACGGTTGATGTGAATCTACTATAGTCAGTCTTGAGAGACTTTCCTTTTTAATGTTTTATGGTCTCGTTTGTTATCCCGTGACCTTTCAAGATAATGATAGGACTTATGTTTTAGGGATTTATAAATCTATGGGCCAATTCGTCACTTAAAGGAATAAAACGCTAGAAACTCTGGAAACTCGAATACCTCGTCTGCTAGACATGCTAATCATATTAGCTAGATACACAACATTGGAATCGATACTATAATGTCTGAGTGTACGAATATAGTATGTATGCATTAGGGGAGAAGGATGTCTATCAACTTTCCACGGTAATGGAATAAATATCCTATATCAGTAAACAAGAGACAATGCCGGAGCAAAGCATGTAAACACTTATGGACTTGATAACTTTAGTTTCCAAGATTTGCGAACTTTTTCATCATACTCTTTGCACTTACGCACATTCGTACGCAACAGAATCCTCCTGTTTTCCATTAATCCGTTTTAAAAGTACATTCAACTAATACACTCCCGTTGCCACGACTACTTTAAGGATTTACTGCCAGGTTCCATATCCTAGAAAGTCTCCCTGCTGAGGGATCGTATTCAAATGATTCTCCCGATCTCTCTCAGCGACGTACTTTCCGCTTAACTCTGTTTTCCTTCCTTTTTGGTGAATCTCATGGAATCCACGGCCACTTTTACAGAATATCTGCAGCGTTTTAAGTAACATCACTCACCTCACAGGAAGAGAGCAGCCGAATAACCCAGGCAGAAGACCTGGCGAGAAGAAAATCCGAAGAGAAAACAAGCAAAGCCTCTCCCTCTTAATCACCTTAGTCTACCATTAACAATCCAATGGGAGAAACGCGAGAGGGAGTCCTTCCAGCGACGTATAATTTCCAGTAACAGCGCTAAGGGTGCTATTACACAGAGTGCAATGTCCCCCCAGCGCCGTTAACTACTGCGGTGCAGAGTTACCGTTCGCAAAGTGCCTCGATGGCCAACGGCTAACACGATGGGAGTGCCAATGCAATTCGAGAATGATGCCATGATTAAAAAATTTCGCTCTCTTCTTTTTATTCCTTTCTCTCTCTCTCTCTCTTTTAGTGAGAAGGGGATTGAAGGGATTCTTACATAACCAAGTATTCTAGCTATTAGTTCTGATGAAATAAAGGTGGAAAAGAGATCTACATAACATTTGCATGTGGCTACGATACCATGAGATCTGGTACAAACAAATGTGATAATTTCAGTATTCTGATTCCATTATATTCTCTTGTTTACTCAACTGAAAACTGGAAGGTTCTTTGTAACCATAACTGTAGATTTTATATTATGAGAGAGTTATAAGCATTAAAAGCTTATATTAGCACTGATAAAGAACAGCATTCTCTATATTTATGCTTATTACAATCTCTCGCTGAAACACACTCAAAATATATATATATATATATATATATTATATATATATATATATATATATATATGTGTGTGTGTGTGTGTGTGTGTGTGTGTGTGTGTGTGTGTGTGTGTGTGCACGCTACGTGTAGGGGAAAGTGTGTAAGCTAGCAACTGAGGTACCAGTTTTTACTATTCATTTGCATCTTTTTTTTTCTTTCTTTTTTTACCACTTCGAGGCACTTCCAGCCAACATGCTCTCCGTGATGTAATGGCTGGTGTAATTTTTGTTATTCAACTATCTTACTGTCTCACAGAGTCCCTCATGGCCCATTTGTTCTCATTCCATTGCAGTTAACTTCACAAGCTGACAAGACTGTTCGCGTTATTGCCTTGACATCTAGTAAATCTCCTTCACTGCTTAGAATTCCGTCGTTATTTTAAATTAAGAGATATGTGGCTGTGATTAAGCATAATAGAATTACTCTTAAACAATATCCATTAAATAATTTAGTTGGGTTATGTCAAAGGGTAAAGAAGCGCTATTCTTCCATCGATCATTCAAAAACATCTCGGCAAAGACCGGCGCAAAAAGATTTTACGAAAAAATGAAGAAAAAAGACTAGGAATCGGTCCTCTTGCTATAACCACGGCCATATTCAGTTCCTTGGTCCATACTCCGAAAACTCGCTCTCTCCCTCCACCCCTGCTGCATCTGGGCTCCTCGCACTTTCTTTCATCAAAAAGCCCTCAATAAATGGGATCATTTGCTTGCAAAAATTTCATTCTATCGGCCTGGCAACTTCCTCACAGGCGGCAAGAATGTTCTCGGGAGATTTCGCGGAAGATTCTCGACTTAACGAAGTTTCACTCTTTCAAAACGACGGTCTTTTTCGTACCATGGATGGGTGGCGGTGTAGGGGAGGAGGGCATGGGAGGAGGACCACCCTTGTTGGCCAGAGAAGTCAGATTTCGGTTCTGCTAAGATCGTGTGCCACAACATATGGTTTTGGTTCTGAGGCGGAAGATGAAATAAATAACCGCTGATTCAAACTTATTTAAAATGGATACTTCTTTCGTAAATGATTTCGAGCAATAAGAATTCTTGCATTAAAAAAAAAAAAATCATTATAGCGATCATTTTTCCTTTTCATGGACATACACTTTTCATATTAATTTCAAATGTATAACCTGTTCTTGTTATTATTTTTACTGAATCGGCAAATTTTCTTTTATGCTTGTTTTACATGTTGCTATTTTCTAGCGATACTGAACTTTATCGTGGTCCGCAGACTCGATCGTGGAAACGCCATATTTGATATAGAATTTCTATTTATTATATAAAAATTAAAAGGACTTGGATGCTGCCTCTTTCAATTTTGATATCATCTTTTGTTCTGAAACCCTTGCGTCTGATTTGAAACATATTTCAGAACTGTTGGTTCCAGGGGTTAAGAAGCCCATTTCATTCAAGCTTAATGCCACTCCAAGGGCACGTGGAAAGACTATATCTCACAGGCCACTGCATGAGTTTCGATGTCATGAAATACAGGTGGTTAGCCAGCGGAAAATAATAAATCTGTTTGACTTTTTTTTCTGCTAGCTATAGAAACCCACATTTCGATACTCTTTTTACGACTCAGGCTTGCTTACCAAGAGGGCAGCAGTTCGGGCAGCTGACTTTAAGGCTTGTTTCATTTTTGGGGGGTGATAATAATGTTCATCACACTAAAATGACTGAGCTCAATTACTGCCACAGATAATCATGGTGCTCTCCGCTTAAGATTTTTTTTTACTATTTCTGGTTGTCAGTAATTAAAAAAAAAAAAAAAAAAAAAAAAAAAACTCACGCACCAATCTGGGAACCATCTCAACTTTGTATTCACAGGACTGTATCTTTTGAAGTAAATTTGCTGGTGGGCTCATCTGATCAAAGTTAATTAAGGTTAAGGTAAAGATGGACCAGGTTGTTCCTGATGTCACCTTTACAAGAAAGTTATATTTCAAATCCCAGGCCGTTTGGGATAGTATTCATTGTGATGTTGCTGAGCTCAGATGGAGTGATATTTACGAAGGCCTAAATATTATTGAGTGCTTAAATAATCATCTTCAGACTATTACAGAGAAGTGAAGTCCTTCTAAAATTTCAAGATAAGCTTCAATATTGCATAAAAGTACGCCTACCAAGGAAAATAAGCTTATCATTCATGGAGGAACAATTGACTGGAGATTTCGAGGTACAATTTTACTGAATTTAAAAGTGAAGTTCAGGTTATCTATGAGATGAGAGAGTTGAAAGAGCTTTTAGGGTGGGTGTGGATTAACGCTGAAAAAGAAATACATTTCCGTCCTGACAAAATACAAAGCAAACGGGACTGACCGCTTACTACAGTTTTTAAAATCTTGCATTTTTCTCTTTTCATCTCAATACTTGCACCTTCATTTCCTCTTTTCTTTGCCTCACTTTGCCCCATTTCCCAACATTTTTTAAAAAGTCTGCAAATCAGGAATGATGTAATGTATAGCTACGCCTCTTTCATCCATCATATTAAACAGGAGAGCTTTAAGCAACTCCATTCAGTAGAGAGCCTTGATGATATTATGGCTTTAAGCTCCTTGATTTGTGGTGGTTTCATAATGCATAACCAGCCTGGCACATTACCATAGATTATTAAAGTGGAATAAGCGTATGCAAACGTGGCAAGGGGAGATCCGAACATAGAAGATTATCATGTAATGTTATGAAGACATTACATTAAATATTCTTTATGTTTGCTCTCTCTCTCTCTCTCTCTCTCTCTCTCTCTCTCTCTCTCTCCTCCTCTCTCTCTCTCTCTCAAAAATATGGATGTAGATTGTAGCTATACAAGTAAAATATAGGTCATTTTTCTTTAGTCGCAGTTCCTTTGAAGGACAAATGAAAAACAGACCAAGATCGTCCCCAAATTACGTTAATCATTTTCAGTTTTACCAGATCACACGAACGATTCGACCTCAAGATTATTATCAGCTTATTTCTAACAGGAACACTCATGATAAAACGTCACAGGGAACCCAGACAATAAATAAACGACGCGGCAAATAAAACTGTGTAAATCTCAGCGTGCTGATTGAAGAACACCCGAGTCACAAGACGAGCGTGACAGGATTCACTTTTTCAAGGCTGCAGAAGGGGCCGTCCAGTGTAAGAGAACGTCCGTCGCGTCAGTCTTCTGTCTTCTTCATTATGGAGGGGTGTTGGTTTTCTCCGGGAACGCCGTCGCGAAATTACAGTGGCAACAGATTTATTTAGGACTACGCGTCCCCGTCCTTAGTGCGGCGAAGGTATGAAATACGGACCTTTGTGTGTTTTGTCTAGAGGAAATGATCGATATCTCGGGCTTATTTATGGCGCGAGAGTACGGAAATGGAGACTTTATTTTCACGGGAGAAATAAAGGTTATTTGTGCATTAACGTGACTCCATATTTCAATTTCGTGCCGAGCGCAAATGACTATAAGCCGGCCAGTTATGGAGTTTATTTATAGGTCTCATGCCAATAACTGTGAATGCAAATGTTATCGGCCTCTCTTTACTTATTATACTCATTTATAAAAACAGATGCGCTCGCGAGAATTTCCACTGAGGCTATTTACTTCAGCACGATTAATCCAGAAAAATAAAATAAGAATTATTCCCCATCTGATTCGGTTTTCTCTAGAATGGAAACAAAAGCTAAATGAAAGCATTTACTGAAAGACACAGACATAGCAAACGTAAATTTTTATATAAAAAAAAAAAAAGTTTACTATGTGAAAATAAGTCACCCAATTTTTATGAAATATATATTCAACGACTTGAAATGCGTGAAACCAATGTGTGAAATGTGTGTGTATATATATATATATATATATATATATATATTATATATAATATATATTATATATATATATATATATATATATATATATATATATAATCTGTACGGTTGCCAAATTACTTCACCTACAGTACACTTGGTGTGAACCTCTGTATACTGTACTATATGTTCTTTAAAAATAAAAAAAAAACGATAATTAATGAATAAAAGAAAACAAAATAGCCAAAACATTTCTTCACGATTTTTGTGACCTAATAATTGAAAGCCGAAAATGTCGTAATCTGCGTAGCATTAGTAACAAAATCTATATGTTCCCTGTCCCAAGGGTCAAGAGCAGCCTAGCAATCAGTAAAAAAATAAATAAATAAATCATTAAAAAAGGGGAAAAGATGGCACAATTCTCTGAATTCACGTGAGCAGCGGACGTCAATTTCACGGAGAGACATCGCATTTGATCGAAATTATTTCATTTTAAAGACTAGAAATTGAAAGAACGAGAAAACCCGAACAAGTTATTACTCAGAATTAACGTGATCTCTGAGAAAATTCTTCCAGAATCTGTCATTCTTCAAAAATTACGAATCTGGGAACATCCCGAGAACACGCACTTTCGCTTGTATAAGAAAAAATAAATAAATAAATAAATAAGAGCATGCGGTCATATCAATGTTTGGCAATTGATCTATACTTAAGATGACCGAGTTGCTTTCAGGCTTTGCTGGTGAGGTTGCTAGCGTTAACAAATAGAATATTTTGGTAACAATTGTTGTAATATTTTACCAGTAGCAATATCACATCCAAACATTTTAAGCGAGAGAGAGAGAGAGAGAGAGAGAGAGAGAGAGAGAGAGAGAGAGAGACTCGGCTACTTGCTTCCTCACTGTCTTACCGTGTCATGCTGAGATATCGTATTATAAACTCTTACAGGAAACTATTAACTTGCGTCTGCTTACGTGACTTACGCGAGAGAGGAACTCACGTCTTGTTCATGGTCGAGGCCATTTCAAATAAATGCCGATTTTACTGTTTTTAAACCAGTGACTTATAATCTCTATTAGGGTGTTATTGAGCAAACTGGATGACGCAAGATTAGGTGCCATGTGGTAACGATCTTGCGAGATCTGCTTAACATCAAGAAAATAAATGGTACATGGTTCGGAATGTTCAACATCGCCATATTATTATTATTATTATTTTATTTTTTTTTTTGTGTGTGTGGTGTCTATCACAGTCCTCCAATTGGACTTGGGGGTATTTACGTATAGTATGGGGTTCCGGGTTGCATCCTGCCGCCTTAAGAGTCCATCACTTTTCTTACTATGTGCGCCGTTTCTAGGATCACACTCTTCTGCATGAGTCCTGGAGCTACTTCAGCCTCTAGTTTTTCTAGATTCCTTTTCAGAGATCTTGGGATCGTGCCTAGTGTTCCTATGATTTTGGATACAATTTCCACTGGCATATCCCATATCCTTCTTATTTCTATTTTCAGGTCTTGATACTTATCTTTTATTTTATTATTATTATTATCATCATTATTGGAGAAACAAATCCACAGTTATATATGGGTACATATAATTAAACATAAATCTTTACAGAGAGCTTTCGGGAATCTGTTCACCTCCCCTTTTCAATCTAAATCCAACAGATTCCCGAAAGTTCTCTGTAGAGATTTATTCTTAAAAATATACATATGTACCCATATATAAGTGTGGATTTGTTTCTCCAGTCCAAGACTCACGCTACTGTGAATATATTATTATTATTATTATTATTATTATTATTATTATTACTTATTATTATTATTATTATTATTATTATTATTGCACGGAAGCAGATCCTCTTTCAAGCACACTTTTTTAAAGTAATGGCTACTTCAGCAGCGTTACATTTGTAGAGATTCTTCTCTATTTTCCGAATATCCTGAAATTATCAGAATTGCTTTACAAAATCTATCACAAGTCCCTGAAGTGAGTCTACACATACATTACGATCATAAGAGATTTTCCTAGACCAAACGTCCCTTGACGTGGAAGTCCAAACCAATCAAGCAAAAAATTCCCAATTATAACAGCTCGTTCGATCCCTCGTGGGCTGAAATGAGATAATTGAGAAAGATGGAAAGATTAAAACCGTTACACTGTCATTTAACCGTCATTATAGGTTAGTTATTGCCCAAAATAACGACAAAGTCTCTCCTCCTGCCCCGCTTGCAATAACTTACACTTTGTAATAGTCGGTTATAAGTCCTTGGAAACACATTTCTTACATTATCCAGAATTTCCTAAAGCTGGTCTCTTATTTAGGTCGAGATTTATCCGAGGTCGGTTAAAGTGCCTATTACTATTACAGGCGATTAAACATGGCACGGACAAATATTGCACGGTCATCAATGGTTTCGAAATCATGGTGTACGTTCTCTAGAGAAATTCTAATGCCGCAGATCTTGCTGTCATAATCTTAAATGTTATTTTAACCTTTAGTTCTCTTTGACTTTGTCCTGAAACTTAATTGGTGTGGGGTAGGTTCACTGTTAACCAAAAAAAAGGGTTACCGAAACTTAAGGGTATATATTATATATATAGAAATATCTTAATATGGTATAATATCTATAATTATATCTATATATATATTAATATTATAATTGATATAGATATATATATATTTACATATAGTATATTATATATTTAAGTTATATAATGTTAATATATATATATATTATATTGTTGTATGTATATATATATATATAATAATATTTATTACATATATAAACGATAATATAATTATATAATGTGTATATAATTTATAATATATATATATATACATATATATTAGTATATATATTATATATATATATAATAATATATAATTATTGAAAGAATATAAATGCTTTTGCACTGATGAAACATTCGTTGAAAATAAATATGGTACACTTTCGTAATACTGCGGACTTGACATAAGCGTGGGAACAGGAAAAGCAATGCTTGTATAACTATTCACTTAATATCTTATCGCGTGTTTGCAAACACTGACATTAGGACGTTAACGACGTTAACACTAGTTAATTTCGAAGTATCTTATCCGAAACATATTGATTTTACAGCCCTTGTACTTCTCTCTGGAGATGAGTTTACAATACAGTGAAGTAAAATTTTAAGGATAATAAGCATATATTTTTTGTTATTAATTTTTCTTGCTTCGACAACGTTGCGCGTAAACATAAAAAAGCAAAGGATACTGAAGATTGGAATGACTTAAAAGGAGGCAACGAAAAATCGAAAATAAACGCTACAAAAAGAAGTGTTTAGATTTGGAAGACGAAGGCAGGGTGGTATAGTATTCCATTACCCGGAAAGTTCTAAACACCTACTATGAGATTCAGGGCCTCTGTAACACGGTTTTTCGCAATAACTTTTTATCTATGCATTTCATAAATATAACGCTTATTCAGAATACATATTATATCAACACATAAATTTTGAGTGTATTTTTTGCACTACGTAGGTTGAATAAATTTGGTACTTATATGTAAAAGTGACCTTTTTTTCAAGACGGGCCAACTTACTCAGAGAAAAGGTTTCGAACGCACTCGTTACGTAACTTATGACATCATTTCTTCCCTCTTTCTCGATGGATGATTGGCTATACGTAATCCCCCGAAGGCGCTAAACCTCACAGCTGGCAAAACAATGACATACGGAAATTTAATACACAAGCAAAGCAGTACACCTTTATGAACTCTGGAACCTCTCCACTGATAATTGTCATAATGACAAACCAACAAAATATGTTAATAAATACAAAAACACTTCGATTATTAGTCTAACTCCCAAAATAAGTTTCCAAAAGAAATTACAGTCCAATTTAAAGGTCACAATCAGATTGACAAGATGTAGGAAATAGTTGGTAATTACCAAAAACATAGTAGACAAGCTTGATTTGATAACTGCTAATATCCAATGTCAAGCAATTTTTATTTATTGGCTATCTACCTATTTACTGAAAAAAATAGCCGGTACAGTATATTGGCTTTAAACCTTGACCTGACCAATAATTATCGTCAAAATGGTGACTTCATGAGGCTCCACCCACTTTGGCCCTCGTTATAGTTCAGGATAACACTGAAGGCTACCATGGGCATTGTTGGATTAGAAAATTTAACTTCTGGCTATAAAAACTAATTTCTCGAGTAGTTGTAAGAAGTGCTAAATGATCCTCAAGGATCCCATCAGTTGGTTTAACGTTTAATTCATGTATATTACTGCTATACTGTTGCGGCACTACTGCTACAGTAGTATTACTACGCTAGCACTGATACCCCACCCACATCTATGTATCGTTCCGCATTCATAAAGTCTTGGTTTCAGAGCCGATGGCATTTCTGTCTGGTGGATGGGCGGGGCAACATTTAGTCAAAAGGAGTTTGTTTACCTTGCTTACGTAATGAATGTTTTTCGACTCTTGGCTCGTAATCATTCGGCCATGGCGTCGGCTAGATCATTTTACTCTATAAAAATTAAAACTATCGGGTTTAGGTATTGATAATGCTGACAAAATTTGTGTGTGGTTGTAAATATACATATGTCAACTTTCAGCTACATCCGATGCTTTGACAAGGAGCAAAGTCCAAAAAACAAAACCGTGTTACAGAGACCCTGAATCTCATAGTAAGTTAAAAATTTAAGTATTAGTTTAACCCGACCACTGACTTGATTAACGCTCTCCTAGGGCTGGCCCGAAGGATCAGATATTTTTACGTGGCTAGGAACCAATTGGCCACCTAGCAACGGGACCTAGAGTTTATTGTGGGATCTGAACCACATTATATCGAGAAATGAATTTCTATCACCAGAAATAAATTCCTCTGAAATTGCGTTGGCCGCTCCGAGAATCGAACTTCGGCCCACCGGATTGGTAGTCAAGCACAAACCACTTGCCCAACGAGGAACTTAAACACCTAAGACCTGCTTAAAGCCTTCTCATAACAGAACCCGAAGTACTACAAAATATAACAACGAGGTTTGCTCAGAGATCATACATTTTTTACATTCACGTACCCCCCCCCCCCCCCCCACACCCCCAACCCCCAAACAATAAAAAATCTTTAAATCGTTTGACTTCGGCCTAATTTGTAGCTTGACGTTACCAACGCTGAGAACAATCGTGGGTAGGGAGGGGGTTAGTGGGGAGGGGTGGGTGAATAGAAAAAGGAGTCCGTCAATAAATCAAAGAGGAAAAGGCGTCCTCGCCATTCCCGGACGATTCCCATTCCTGCGAGCCGGAGGACAGACAGAGATGTATGTTCGGATCCGTTTCTATATTACAGGAAGAAAACAATTCTCGAAGACCGGGGAAAGAGCGTATTCAAATTTATTCATAGCTTTCAAAGCTTTATTCAAATGTTTTTTTGCCCTAAAGGGATTTCCCCATCCGATTTCTTATTTCGCTATCGCCCATAGGTGGCTCTCTCGAAAATAGAAAATGCTTGATTCCATCAATCATCCTTCCGGAGACTTCGGAGTGAATAAGCTCTCAGATATTTTGCGAGTGGGGCACCGGCACAAAAGAAAGTAGTAGTAGGGAAGAAGAAGTTGCCTTCCAAGATGCAGATTCTTCCTGCCTTGTGTCTGACAAAACTCGCGCTCTTCGCTAACATGGTGATTAGAAAAAACAAAAAAAAGTTGGTTAGCAAAGCACACTTTTTTTTTTTTTTTTTTTTTTGTGGGGGGGGGGGGGGGGGCGGCAGGACACATTCTACAGCCGAAAACAGGCTTCGTTTATCTTGGAAGAAACAGGTATGACATTTCTTTGGTACTTTTGCAGTCCTGTTTCTAAAATGCTTTAAGATAGATATCAACTATTGGCCATTATGAGAAGGAAACCATAGCTCATTTAATTCTGTAATAACAACAGAATAGCCAAATTAATTGGACGTTCTATTGCTGACTAAGGCATTTATATCAACGAAATTTCATGTATATAATAATAATGAATAATAATAATAATAATAATAATAATAATAATAATAATAATAATAATAACAATAATAATACCATGAACTTGACAAGCATGCCTCCGCAGACGTGTGGAAAAGAGAATGAGAGAGCAAAGAAGAAACTGATAAAAATTGACTCATAAAATTAATGGGTAATAGCATTTACAGAGCAGTTACCGTAAAGGGTAAGGAAAGTAAGTGCAACCCCTGAAACTATAGCCCAGTTGTAAAAATGCCGACAAAGAAACGCTAATCAACTGCTCAAGACGTAACTGTGAGGATGGATGTTCAGCGCCCCTAACGAAAACGGGGCTATTTTACGCCAAGACTATTTTCACGGAAGATTTGGTTATTTGTAATTACCAAGGAAGACTTCGATTACTAAATGCGTAGAACCATGAAACATAATATAGACTGTTTACATGCGAGACACGCCTTGTGCATTAGCGTGAAAGTAGGGAGATGAGACTCGAGGAGAGAAAAATAAGTGAAAGTTCTCCCGCTGTGGAATTAACCACATGGTATTCATAAGGGGCAAAAATCTAGTTGTCCCCCAAGCAAAAGTGAATTTTATTCTAGCTGATAATTATAGAGAGGAATAACTTGGGATCAATGTGATGACGCTGAGGGATGATTTTCGTTATCAGTCACTACCGAAAACGAGACACGGTATGAAATGTGTTCTGTTCAATGTATGGCTTACAAGAAACGTTTTATTTCATAAGATAGTCAAAATCGCTAGGTTAATGGCGATTAAGGTACATTATGATTCTACAACACCTACATAAAGTTTATAACCACCAGTTATAATTCCCATTGAGCAAAATATAATAGAATTTCTCTATAATGCAAGGAGCCATAGTTTCTACTACCAGCAGAGAGAAAACAATAATTGGTCAGGTTATACCGAATTAAAAATTTTAGAAGAATGGAAGAAGGTCAAGCCAGTTTATATGAAATGGTCGAAATAGATCTATTCACTACCATGCCAAAACTATATAAATGATTAAACAGTAGAATTTATTTTATTAAAACAGAATCTTGCTGGTATCAGCACACAACAGAGGAACACTTAAACCAATAACCAAAAGCAAGTTGAGACATGGAAAAAAATACAATATTTTGTATGAAATTATTACCTTTTACATGTTACTGCTATGGTCGGCAAACCCTTATACAAGAATCTATAAGCGGCTACACGGAGATCCTTCCGGCTCCAAAGTCAACGCAGACAGAGGAGAATCGAAACTCCAATAACTGTAATACAAAAGATCTATTTATCGTTTTATGTTTTACTGTCCTTATTTCATTTCTTTAGAAAGTATAATCGTCTCGGAATCCTAGTATACCTTCTTTTTACGTTCAAAAGGTAAATTCGTGTCGATGTGTCTAACTACTTTACTTTCGATCTTAAAATCTTTGCTTATTACCTTAAGCGACGCAAACCTTGGCAAACTAACAATTTTTATTAGTCGTATCATCAGAGGAAGAATATATATATATATATATATATATATATATTATATATATAATATATATATATATATATATATAGATAGATAGATAAGATAGATAGATAGATAGATAGATAGAGAATAGATGATAGATAGATATAGATATATGTGATATATATATATATATATATATATATATATATACTATATATATATTATATATATGTATGTATGTATGTATGTATGTTTGTATGTATGTATGTATATTCATGCATTTAAGATGCAAAAAAATTATATTATACGAAAATTATCGGCCACGCATCTGCTTCTCCCTACTCACCTTCAAAACTGCCAGACCAACATAGGCAGTAACTTCAAGATAGGATTTTAAGATTTATACACAATTTCCTTAGAATATTTAGTATTTTCTGGAAGATTTTATTTCTCATAGGATTGGTGAACTGTATCTTACACTGTCCAAGAGTATGTCATTTGTTTCTTGAGAGTTAAAAATAAAGGTAACAATCCACGTTTAATAAAAATATCAAACGTTGCAGAGCGCGTCCCACTCCCAAGTTTTGATATTTTGTCAAGAATTTAATAAGTTGCTTCTAATTAAATAGATTAAAATGATTTATTAAGGAGCTATTTGCCAGAGAATGTAAAAACAAATACCGTGAAAAGCAAAAGCTCCTTAAACAATGATAAAGGATAAAACTAAACTTATATCAAGAGAGAAATAAAATGCTAAAAAATACTTTACCTAACCATGAACAGGAATAACGAAACCAGATACATGGCCTCGCTTTATGCCAACCTTTTCCATCCAGGTCTCTTAGGAAATCAGTACAAAGACAAAATAAAAATGAAAAGAAACGAAGAAAATGGAGAAGGCAATAAAACTGAACGCCAGCCTGAACTAAAGTCAATGTATTTAACACAACCTCTGCCCTGCCTTCACTGTCCTTCCCTTCTCAATTTTAGAAATTAGGATTTGTGTCAGTGAACCGAGAAAAAACACCAGAAAGAAATTCCCCGCATTTTTTTGCCCGGTCCACGCGAAGTTGACAGGTGCGCTTCTTTCTGTTCGTTAGACTTCAATAAAGCCTACAAGAGATTCAGATCTTTTTGTTTTCTTTCTGTCCCCCTTTTTTTTCCGGGAGATCAAAGAGAAGTTTTTTGTTGACCCACGAAGCCTCTTTTTTTATTTCCCATTTTTCCTCTCAAAGAGAAAAATAAATAAAAAAAAACACTCGCTATTGACTTATCAGAGACAATGTTATTACACAAAACAAACTCTCTGTCGGCGGACGGGGAATTTTTTTCCCTTCCTGAATATTTGAAGAGACGGAGATGCCATTGTGTTTTGCTCCTGTTAGGGGATAAAGAGCAGCATTTCCAGGATGCCTCTGTGGACGCCTCCATACGTTCGTTCCTTTGACATGAAGGTCTGGAAGGTCTGGATCTGGAAGTTTTGGCTTCTCGATTTTGTTCACATAAAATATCAGTT
>NC_087213.1:20252225-20309725 GCF_015104395.2 Macrobrachium nipponense | reverse complement strand
AACTTTCGATGAAATTCCTTTTCTCCGCATTCCAGCGAGTTTTCCAGCTGAAGCTCTTGAACGGTCAGTCTAATGACTCTCCATGCCGTTGCGTAATCGTTTTGAGTTAATTAAGTTCAGGCAGATCAATTTAAAGGTACGATCTGATGTGACTCCCTCGTCTCTGCTTTCTCCTTCGTCTTTAGTGGGTGTTTGCTTGCACATTCTAGTAAAAGCACTATTTACGAGTATAGGCAAATATATTAGCCACAGTCATATAGACTCTTAAAAAAATTTTGTGTACATGACAAAAAGTTCGTTTATATATATATATATATATATATATATATATATATATAGATTATGTATATACATATATAATATATATATATATATATATATATATATATATATAGATTATGTATATATATATATAGAGTATGTATATATACATATAAATATATATTTATACACACACACACTCACACACACACACACACACACACACACACATATATATATATATATAATATAATATATTATATATATATATATATATATTATATATATACATCGTAGCTTAACTCGGCTAAGCTGGTATTCATCCTTTTTAAATAATGGCTTCCTTATTAAATAATAATTTCGAAAATAATAACTACATAATTCAAGTATTTATCCGACTTATTTCGGCTACAGTGGAAATACAATGCATTGATAGCGCCCTAGCAAAGAATCAAAAGATTTACTCTTATAACTGAACTACTAATGAATCTGTCATGGCACAGCTAAGCTTCATTGGCATTCTCTTTCCGTGAATGAGAGGATAATGCCTTGAATGAGAGGATAATGCCGCCAATAACTTAATCATTCTCGTATTGTCTAGCTCCGTCAGCGTAGGCTAGAGCAGGGTCCTTCACTCTTAAAAGTGACGACACCGTATCACGCGAAAGGTCTCCGAAGTAAACATCGTACGAAGACCGCGCTGCAATGACAGGAGATTTCGTGACAGCGCCCAAAATGTCAGACGACATCGGCTAACGTCAAGACAATTGTTCGTAGTTGACAAAATAAATCTGTGGATAGATGTCATATAAAATCATTCTTTACGAAAAAGACAGGAACATTTTGAACAACATTGCGTTGGGTTATTTATCATGCGTCAGAACAGGAAAGATAAAGTAAAAATGCTTCCACCTTTAGCAAAATCTGAACTCTTGGAAAGTATAGATTCTCATGAAAAAGATGGAACTGCAGAAATTACAATCAATTTTCATGTAGATTAACATATTCTTATGATAAATACATACACATTAAAGCTCAGCATTCGTTATCTATTTTCAACTTACTTTGTGAGTCTTGGTTTAGTACAGTAAACGTGTATAGTGTCATCATATGTTCTGCAACTTTTTTTTCTGGGAAAACATGAGGCACAATGCTCACCTAAGCTACATTGCCCATTGAAATTTATGATTACGATTTTCCCTATATATACCTACGCTAAAAGCTGGAACTCTATAGTAGCCTGACATTGATCAGGTCATAATTTGACCAAACTTGAATCTATGACACGAGTGGATTACAGCATTCTAGTTTGACAGATTATAGCCCGTTGTTCTTGTTAAAAAGATTTTAAAGAATAACTTTTATGTATTCTTATGGGAAAGGTGAAGAAATTCCACCAGACATAAATTTGATGAGAAAATCTCTCATCTGCCGTCAGTCATGTGAGCTGAAAAACGGGTCTTAATAATATCACGAAAGACTATCCCCCCATCCCCACCCTCAAAAAGGGGGGCGGGTTCTTTTCCGCAATATAATTACAAAACCAAAGGCGAGATTCTTTGCTTCGTAAATAGTGACGTGGCGTGAATGTCTTTGGTTTTGGCGATGTCAATTTGTACAAACTGATCTGATCTGACAAATCAGATAGAAATAAAACAACTGATGATTGATTTATGAAACTTCGGCTGCTGAGCCGAGCACTTGGCTACTTTCGGCCATTCAGCGCTTAGGCCTAAGACGGAGAGTTGGAGTGGTTAGACAGGAACATAGAGAGATCCAGAAAAGTTAAGTATATCTTAGTTTAACCAGACCACTGAGCTGATTAACAGCTTTCCTAGGGCTGGCCCGAAGGATTGGATATGTTTACGTGGCAGGGAACCAACCGATTACTTAGCAACGAGACCTACAGCTTATTTTGGAATCCGAACCACATTATTATTATGGAGAAATGAATTTCTAATCACCAGAAATAAATTCCTCTGATTCCACGTTGACAGAGTGAGGAGTCGAACTCGCAACTACCGAATCGGTAGGCTAGCACGTTAAAAAGATCCAGAAAATCACGATATAGAGTGAAAGAACTAAAGGAGCTGGCAGCGGGAAGAAAACCGCACAATCACCAAGAAGTGACACTTGGAAAGGAAGCAAAAAACGATGCTCTTCCACCCATGAAGTGGATGACAAGGGAGGGAACTCGAGCTTCAGCCGGGAGATGGGGAAAAAAGGACGTGTCTGAATGGAGCCCTAACTGGAGGTAACAGGTGGGCGTAACGACCATTACAACTGCTAATTCGCTGTTACTCAGAATAACTGCTCTTGTTGAAACGGAGCAGATGGATTTAATACGACAGTTTATATCGTTCTTCATTTGTCACTGGATGGATTTGGGAAAGTGTTCCCTTCTACGGCCCTTTAAATCTTTCTGATAGATCCGCCCCCATTATGGAAGGCCTCGGAGAAATATATTGTCGTCGTGACAACCATACTGACGGAGTACTGTTTCCTCTAGCAAGTTTTTATTTTCATTTTTATTTTTTTTTTCCATCTTTAAAAATATTCATAAGCATACAATACACCTTTATAAGCGAATGATACATACCTATTAGCTTTACATTTGAAAGGAATTAAATCAACGAACATTGATGTTTGTAAGGCTTAAAAATTAATGACTATGACAGATGCGCCCTAAAGAATTGAATGTGAAATATGATTTATAGTATAATCGTTCACCAAATGTCTCAAATATTTAACAAATCCCGCATTTGTAAAGAAATAAAAAAGGATAGATACGGCTTTCCAAAAAAAAGATGAAAAATTTTCATTACTTGCTTGCAATATGCTTTTTTTTTATTCAAGACACTCACATGCCATTTATTTTCCCTCTTTTAAAACTATAAAAAAATATATATTTAAAGAGGAAAGTATGTATGCAAACGAACGAGAGGCCAGAGGAAATTCAATCTATAGGGGATTTCAAGTTATTGTCACGATGAGAAATGGTAAGCGCAGAAAACAAAACAACAGTATTTTTACTACATAGTGTTTTGTTTATTTCCATAGAGAGAGAGAGAGAGAGAGAGAGAGAGAGAGAGAGAGAGGCCCCTTTCTCGCATAATCTTGCCCATAGATGCGTCAAGCGAAATCCTTTAGCATAATAAATAGATATATCAGCTTAATCGAGTGAGTTTGCTTACTTTCCACTTAGGGTTTAGTTCATAAATTTAGGTTTTACGGAAACCCTGTTTCAGGCTTAACCCTTTTCCCCACCCTTTCCGAGGGCACTTGTGTTCCTCGTATATCTGGACGCTTAGCATCCAGCTTGAGGCCTTTATCCTGGATGGAAGGGGGAACTGAACGGTCCTACGGGGGCCATAAAGAGATTGGCGGAGGAAAGAACGAAACGGTATTATCATCTTTATCTTAACCTGTTTCGCGTTCACCACAGCAAGGCACTATTTTTCTACGGTCATGCTAACGGTGCATTGTAAACTGTTCGTTACATCAATCTACGTTAATACTTTTTTTTAAATTCGCCTGTTTTAAGACAATTAGTCTCGCAGATGCAACTTGAAAAGAATTCCGTTTTCTCAAGATTATTTGTTCCCTTCTAAGTTTTTACGTTCTTGATCTAAGAATATCCTTTGTAATTAGACGCTTCCAGTACCGTACTAAAAGCATAAGTCCATATATCAAGTAAACAGATTTGAGTCTGCTTTATTAAGCCAATTTTTCTTGTACAAACTTATATTTCACTTCACAGAAATACTGTATTTTGTTCTGAAAATCTATTAATAGACGGACGTTGCCGTCAAAACCACTGCAGCCTCTTGTTTACTTTCCTTTGCTTAACAAAGACACGTATATACTTTAGAAATTTAAAGATTTAAACGTATTATTCTAATAATAGAAGTTGCCCGAAGCAACACAACGACTTTAGGCAATTTTCTTCCGGTCCCAGAGTGGCAAATGCGGAGCAATGTAAAGCATTTCGAGGATTTTCGCGGTGGAGCCTACCGGAGCGTTCATCATTTTAATGGCGCTTGAAATTCGGCCTCATGTTGATCTACGGTGGATTAAGACAAGATATATCGACACTTAAATCAAATTAAGCGACCCCCAATACGCTCCTGTTTGTCTTATTTATCCGTAATCGATTAAGATTATGCGTCACTGCGTTACCTCACTTGAGACTCACTTGGTGCGGGAGAGCGGAGCTTATTCACTTTTTACTCTTTTTTTTTTTCTCTCTCTTTTACTTATTCGATCCTTTTGTCTGTTATGTTTTAAGATGAAAGGAAAAATAGTGCACATCCTACATTTCTACCCAGATTAACCTAACCCAAAATGAGCAAAACGGCTAACTTCAAATATCTACGAATACGCAGTTTTGTAAAATTTAAACATATAAAAATATATACATATTTATATATACATATATTTAATCATACATGCATATATACATTAATACATACATATATACATTTATACACACACATATATATGTATATATTTATGTATGCTTAAATTTTACAAAATTGTATATGTATATATATACATATACATAGGCACACATTTATGACGTTCGAATATCCTAAGTAACACGTGATTAGATAGCATTCCGCGCTTGTTCCCGAACACGAATATAAAATTTAAGTCAACTCTTTCTCCTGATTATTCCCCACATCCAAACACCTATGAACTCCAACTATTACATATATCAGGTGCATTATTTTACGTCATTCCTACGCTTAAGTTCACTGTTAAAATTCAAAGAACGCTTTTCAAATCGAATAATGCCAGCGGTTTGCATCGTGAACGCATTGTAAATATCGCCCACCAGTGGAAGAGTTCACAGGTGTTGTCGTCAAAAGGATATTAATGGTAATGATGATATAAGGGATAAATAGAGGGGACACTTGAAAGGAGGGTCGCCCCCTTCAATTTCGTTATGGCTGTTTATCAGCCTTCTCTCTCTCTCTCTCTCTCTCTCTCTCTCTCTCTCAGCCACTTTATCATCATTAAGTCTGACACCCTGATCCTGTTCATGAAGAGTCCCTGATCCGTCTTGGATCCAGCCCGATCCCCTTTTAAGGAGGACCCTCGCGACCTTGAAATTTCGATCGTTTCGAAAAGTAATTCCAAGTTTAATAAGGTGTTGATTCTTCCAGCATCGTTCCTGCAGTGACTTGCACTTATTGAGATGCTTCGAGGAACGAGAAGAAGAAAAAAAAACATTACCTTGATACTTCAGGTAGGTCTGGAACATTCAGTTTTCTTTTTTTTTTTTGTTTTTTTTTTATTCAATTCAAGGTCATTCAAGATAGGGCAAGGAAAAGCACCATGTATTTCAAAACATTCTAAAATGACTGTGCGTCAAGCTCTTCTCATGCTTCATAAATAATTAGGTCTTCCCTTTCTAAAACTTTTACCGTGCATTTCACAATGCAATTTCTACGTGGCTCCTAACCCCCTCCCTCTTGATATCCCCGAATTGTCCGTTCTTTTCTTAAACCAACAGTTCTTCGTTCCTTCCATATGGCTGAACCATCCCAAAACTCCCAAATGGTTCATTTCACCAATGGTAACCTTTTCTCTACTTCATCGACATAACTTCACATTTCTCAACCTTCCACTTCTCGTGCAATATATATTACCTTTTCATATTCTCGTAACCGGTCAGACAAATTTTATAGCACACTTTTGTTTATTTTTGAACCGATATACACGCCATCACGGCTTTTCTTTTGCTAATTTTCATAAATTGAAGATTAACTGAACTATTCACGAGAATAGAAGCAAAGAAGGGACACATAATGGGAACATTCCTCCAATGTAAAATAAAATATATTTATTTGTTAGTCTATCATGATGAAATTTTCTCTCTTTCACATCGTCAAAATAGAACTCGCGGCATGATCTCTGACGTTGTATGTGACATTTTAATGAAATTACCTTTGTTATAAAATAGAGAATAAAAGAATAATTTGGAAGCTTAAAATCGTCAGTGAATGCTTATCTTGAAAACAAAGGACGAAAAGGAAAGCTGGGTGGAAGAGAGATGCCACATGACAAAAACAATCTGATATACCTTATTCCTAACACGGCCATGTATATATACAGATAAATACGTAGGTATGGGATAAAAAGGGATGCAGAAAAGCAGATACACATAAATCAGTTTCTAAATCATGTTAGCGTTTATTTACAGGCAGAGACGTAATCAAAAACATTTCAACCAGAACAGGAAAGTGCCTTCCAGACATAGATTCTGCATCTCACCCTCCATTGGCTTTACTCTTTATAGTCTATGACACAGGCAAATAAGCTAACACTCGCTATGAGTAGCTTCACCTTTATATATTCTTCGCAACCGGATAACCTGAGAGAGAGAGAGAGAGAGAGAGAGAGAGAGAGAGAGAGAGAGAGAGAGAATGATGAAGATGATGCGTTGTCCTTCACGTTACAGATCACAAGGGATTAAATCCCAGAGCTTGAACTGAAATTAATTTGTTCTGTGACAACTGAGGATCGGGAGAGGATTATGGGAGATCAAAGCTGATCACGGGGAGGTTTGCCCCAGTAGTCCAACGAGCCTATTGAGGGATGGCCCCCAGGGGAAGGGAGTGGAAGGGAAGGGACGGGGGCGGGGGGAAATGACGTTAAAGGGAAGAAAAGCAGGAGGTATGGGGGAAGGAGGGAGATTAGAAACCGGAAGAAGGAGGAGGAAGAGGAGAATGAAGAGAGAGCATCATCATCCCCTTGAAAGAGATCTGTGGAGACAGTTCCCAAGGTGGAAGCTGCTGGGAGAGTTATAAGCCCCGGTGTATCGACTTAAACTAACTGTACTTATTACTATTATTATTATTATTATTATTATTATTATTATTATTATTATTATTATTCACTTGTTGTTACTGATTAAGCTGGCCTTATGCCAGCACGGGCTCTTGCTCATAGAGCAGCCCGTAAACTTATTCAGAAGATGAACCCTATTCTTATGAAACAAGCCCATAGGGGCAATTGGCTTGCAATTCAAGCTTCCAAAGAATATGGCGCTCACTACGAAGTAAGAAAAGGTAAAAGGAAATACAGAAAGATGAAAACGTTGACATTCTGATACGATGGACACGTGGAATTGCTTGACTATGTTGTAAGTGGACAGTTAAAATCCAGAATATTTCTGGGTCACACTAAACTTAACATATTGTCCGTAACCATCAAGCATAGCCGTCAAATACAGTGCATAATTTTAATCCTTACGCTGATCCAAAATGGGGTCACAGTCATTTTGAAAGCAATAATATAATCTGTCATTTGGTGATATTGGGTAACGTAGCTCATACCCACAAAACACAACAGGAATTGAGCCTGATGAAAAAAATTTTTAAGATACTCCTTTCGATTTACCTAAATTTAACCCATTTTTCCATAGAACGTAAGGGTCATTTCCGCTTTACTCTCACTATAGACCTCTTTTTATCAGAGACAATTTTTTTTTAAACCCAGGAGACTCAGGTGACTCAGGTACGTTCGCAAGACAAAAAATGTCATACTAATATCGGTCTGATGACATTCAGTTGTCCAATATTTTGAGTGCCACCAACTGACATTCAGCTCTGATTTGGCTGATTTCGATAGGACTTGTATACAAGCCAGAGCAGTAATAGTCACAGCACCAACCTTCTACACATACTATTTAATTCAAAATTCACACACACACACACACACAGTTGTTTAGCGTTGCATTGGAAAGTAAAGGGAACAAATGATGGTAGGATGAATTAAAAAAAAAAGGGGGGGGGGGGCATGAATCCAAGAGTAGATAACGCGAGATGCTGGAGGATTTGAAAAAAATGCTTTCGATGAAGAGATGAGATTTTACTAAAGGAAAGTCCCTCCAACTTCCAACTGCCCGGAGGAAATTAAAAATAAGTACTGGAAATAGTTTACATTACTTAATTGCACGTTATACACGGTGTAAGAAGAAATTAAAGCATGGAGAACATGGAAATCCGATGAATTTACGGCTGAATGTTAGTATCAGTAAAGAGATGTATGAAATACCACTACGACAGGTTGGTGAAAGCGGCGTACAAATCGAAAGCCTTGGCAGGAAGGGGAGGGAAATCGAGCAACTTCTCCCCAGAAGAACGCGAACAGGCTGGAAATAAAATGTTTTGATATCGAGAAAGTTCGAAAGCATGTGAGAGATAAGAGGTGAGAGCGTGTAGGGTGGTTAACCCCACTGCTAAAGGCTATGGAGTCGGATGCTGATGAAGTTTGTCTTTGATGAACGCCGCGTGAATGTTACTTATTTCTCCCTGGATATATACACACATATATATTATATAGTATATATATATATATATATATATATATATATACATATATATTATATATATATATATTACTATATATATATATATATATATATATATATATATATATATATACATATATATATATATATATATATATATATATATATATTAATATATTATTTATATATATATACACACACACACACACACATATATATATATATATATATATATATATATATATATATATATATATATATATATATATATATATATATAACTGCCTAGAACCAGTTTCATGAGGCACCTCTGTATCAAGCGCCCACAGCGACAGGACGTGCACTGATCTGCACAGACAGCAATTTTTTGATATCACGCCACTCAAAAAGATACATCAGCATTCCCTAAGCTCATCGCCTCAAGCATTCTGTCTCTAAGGAGAAGCTAAACTGCTGACCCCTACTTTCTAAAAAGAAAAGTCACAGCATCTCACATCACAAACTGTATCTGAAACATATTGTCTTAATATATCCCTCTTATAAGAGGTGAGAAGCGTGTAGGGTGGTTAAAACCCCCACCCTGCTAAAGGATCCTGTATGAATGGCTATGAGTCGGATGCTGTTGAAACTTTGTCTTTGATGAATGCCGCGTGAGTGTTACTTATTTCTCCCTGGATACATACATGCACATAATATATATAGTATAGTAATATATGCACACATATATGTATGTATATATATATATATATATATATATATATATATATATATATATATATATACTATATATATATATTATTATATATTATATATATATATATAATATATATATATTAATAAACATATATATATATATATATATATAATATATATATATATTATATATATAATATTATATATATAACTATATATTATTATATATATATATACACATACATATATGTGTGCATATATACTATACTATATAATATATATGTGCATGTATGTATCCAGGGAAAATAAGTAACACTCACGCGGCATTCATCAAAGACAAACTTCAACAGCATCCGACTCCATAGCCATTCATACAGGATCCTTTAGCAGTGGGGTTAACCACCCTACACGCTCTCACCTCTTATAAGAGGGATATATTAAGACAATATGTTTCAGATACAGTTGTGATGTGAGATGCTGTGACTTTCTTAGAAAGTAGGGGTCAGCAGTTTAGCTTCTCCTTAGAGACAGAATGCTTGAGGCGATGAGCTTAGGGAATGCTGATGTATCTTTTTGAGTGGCGTGATATCAAAAAATTGCTGTCTGTGCAGATCAGTGCACGTCCTGTCGCTATGGGCGCTTGATACAGAGGTGCCTCATGAAACTGGTTCTAGGCAGTTTCTGGGTGTGGACAATTTGTGTGAGTTGTGCGTGTGTGCGAGCTTTTCCCTACATATGAGAGTGTAAGGTAGCCAAGATGGGGAGATCTGTACAAGAGAGGCGAGAAGCCAAGATGGCTTCTTCGAACAGTACTTTTATTATAAAGTGTTTGTGAATACTGTGTTGAATGGGTAAGCATACTTATTTTGGCCAAAAGTGTGGCCTATCTGTATTTGAATATTTATTTCTAAGATGTTCTATTTCATATGATCTTTTGATTTTAATCTTGTGCTTATCAAGGTGTTCTCCTGTTTTCTAACAGGCGGTTCTGGAGAAAGGGGAACTGATCTGAGAAAGGGGAATTGAATATGGTGACTTAATTGGTGTACTGACTATGTTGACTATGCCTAATGTTATGGCTAAACTAAAGTTAGTTATTTGATTAATTATCGAGGGTTATCTGAGTTATTTGGACTTTTTGTTAAGAATCTGAGTTTATTTAGCTAATACTTTGCTCTTAAATAAATGTATATTTTTGTAAGCTCACGTGTCTGATTTGATAGCCCTAGATAATGGAGGGAGGATGTGGGGATGTGAGAGAGAGATGAGGAGAAGAGAGAGAGAGAGACGAGAGAGAGAGTAAGAGAGACGAGAGAGAGAGAGAGAGAGGAGAGAGAGAGAGTTTGAGGGAGGGGGAGGGAGGGGGGGGAGTGTGATGTGGGTGAGAGGAAATGGATGTTGGATTTTGCCAGTGCTTAGACGCACGGATCCATTGCTACCTTTTTGATAAGTACTGAGATTGAGAATCTTCAGTTATAGTGGTGGCAGCGTGTTTGAACCGTATTACACCTTTTGTGAGATTAATAGCAGCTTAAAGAGGATGTTTTCAGAGAGTCTGGTTGTGAAAATGTGGTTGGATTTCATATGCTTGGCGACAGGTGATAAGAATTTTTCAGCCGTCATTCTGGTACTGAGAGAAGAAATTCAATTAGTGTCAGCATGTTTGTCTGTCGTGAGATGCCTTGAGGGAGTCTGTGACTCAGTGGGCCTTGTTTTTTGCATGCGTGTGTTGGCGATCTGGTGTTCTCTCATTGACGATGTGAGTGTTACATAATTTTTTTGCCTTTGTGTATGAATCATTTTTGGAGTTAAAGAAGCAGTTCAGATTACTATTTTTTTCCCCATAAGAGCAGAACGTGATGAGTTTTTTTCTTGGCACATGCTTAAAGGCGACGCATTCGGCTTCTTTTTAATACATATGTACGCATATAAAGGTTTTCATAATTGCATTTCAGTTCTCGGGGTGCTTGGATTGCATTTTCTTAGCCCTTGGAGACAGAGCTCTATGACGCGTACGCACTCAGCTTATTTTTTGAATAGCCAGCAAAAGGGAGGCTAGTGTGATTCAGGGGGTAGTGCCAACGGGAGAGTAAAGTTTTTTTTTTCTTTGTCCTGGGGTTGGGGGTGTGAGTTTGGCCTTGACAACATAGTTCAATGCCACATCAGCTGATAGCCACTGAGCGATGATGTGTTATGGCCGTAGGGTTTCTTTAGAACAATTTTTGTTCTTTCTTGGGAGTAAAGAGAAAATGCATGTGAATGTGGTGCAAGTTTTCCTTGCGCTTTGGAGAATGCCTTTACGAAATGGTTGAGGACATGATTATAATTAGGGAATACAGAGATTATTTTTTAATGGGGATGTGTTTGGGATATGGAGACTATTTTAAAATGGTGATGCTATAGGGGTTGTGTTTGATGATGCCATTGGTGATAATAAAGCCCTTACTGGTGATACTGGAGATATTTTATGGAGATATTTACGGAGAATTATTACGGGAAATTATTACAGAGAATTACTACCGGAGATATTTACGGGGATTCTAATGGAGTTCACGGTGATAATAATTTTGGTGAATGTGACCATGATTTTATGGGTGGTGATAACAATTTTGGTGAATTTGGTGAATTTGGTGATATTTGGTGATACTGGTGATATTGGCAATACTAGCGAGTACAAATATTGGTGTTATTTTTTTTATACTAACATGGGTGCTTGTAATGATACTAAGGGTGGTGATGTTTGTGAATATCGGAAGTACTAACCACAAATATTATGGTGTTTTATAGGAGAATGTTGTGTTAATGACCTGTTCAAAGACTATGGTAATAGTCAAATTGAATACCTACCGGTCTTCTTTTAGCCCGGGTGTTTTTTTTTTTTTGTGATAGCCCTAGAATTGTCCTTTTTTTATGGGTTCAACAGATAATTGCTTGAAGTCTACGTGAGTCACAGATGTTACAGGTGTCACGGGAATAGTTAACAGTGCCATTGACTTTTCTTTTCCCCTTTTAGACGTTAGCCATCACTTATGTAAGTCTTTTTATCATGGGCGAATTTGAATCTATTTTTCTTTTTAAGCAGTTTGTGTAGATTTTTAACATCTCAGTTCGTGACTTGGAATCAATGTTCGGGAATGCGTTTATAATTTCAACCATTTGATGCTGCAGAGAGATTTAGGGGAGATTTGTTTGCATTTTTTAATGTGTACGTAATGGCACTACATTTTTTTTCTGGATGTTTGTGTTCCGGAAATTGTTGGCCTCTTGCACAGTTGTGTTTGTGGCAACTTTGCCAGAGATAGGAAACTTAATTAAGTTTCTGGTGGCCTGTGCCGAAGTGAATATGGGGAAGCCCTTGCTTAAACGCTTTGGGTTTGTGGTTTTGTTGTAATGAATTATGGCACACTAATGGTTTTTTTTACAATTTCCTGGGCAATTTTTTTTTCTTTTGCCAAGTTTTTCCCCTTCTCAGCAGTTATGCTAAATAGAGTTTATAGTTTTTTACTATAACATTGAGGTCCTTAGAGATGCTTTTCGAGGTTATTTTACTGGAGAATTGGAGATATAATATTTTGGCCTTGTGATATTTTATTTTGTTGGAAATAGTCCAGAGTTTAGGCCTATGGTGGTAAGAGCTATGTTTAGTTCAATTATTTTTGCAGTCATTTTGGCGCAAATGGAAACCCTTGTTAGAGGAGATATGTGGCAACATTTTCGAGTGTATCAGCTAGATGCTTTGAGTGCATTTTTCGGGGACAGAGTTTCTTTTTTAATTACCCTGCTTGGAGATATAATATTTTTTTTGGAGACTTATTTTTATTTCATATGTGGTTGTTGGTGAAATAGAGGGGAATATGGTGATGGTGGATGCTAGTGAAATGGAGGGGAATATGTTTATTACCGGAGTGGTATTATTATTAATATGGTGATATATGGGTGGCATTAATCTTTGGGGGTGACTTTTTTTGTGGTTATGATTTTTGGAGGTGAATTTCTGTGGTTTTACAAGCCAAAAAGAGGGGTATTGTGGTTCCTTTGGTGTTGTGACTAATGGAGGCGAGTGACATTACTGCATTGTGGTTCTATGGAGATGTTGCATTTTTTATATTCACCAGTGGTTATTTTTGGTGGCATATAATTGCTGAATTGTGGTTTACTGTGGTTTATATCCCGAATAGGTGATAATTTGTTTTATATAATTGAGTAATATCATGGGTGAGTTATGTCTTTGGAGACAATTTTTGGGCAACCTTGGTGATATCCTGGAGATAAATTTGTGAAATGTGCTTATATGGTGTCAGTATAGAATTTGGAGAATATTTGGAGAATAATGGGTTTCTGAAGTTGCAAGTTTGACTAGACAAATCTATACTGCAGTTCGAAGCACCTGAGGTGTTCACAGGTGGATTTTTGCTGATAATGCTATGATGAGTCCGGTTGCTGACTTTTTTCCTTTGGTGTTGATTACTCGGAGTTTTGCGTTATTCTGGGAGATGTTGATTTTGGCATTCCACAGAGATCTGTGTAAGGGGGTTGTTTCTGGTCGTTTATGGCCGATGACATATGTTGCGATAGCAAATTCCGTAACGATACATATTGCATTTGTGGGGAAAATGTTGGATTATGTATATTATATATTTATATGTGTGGTACTGTGTAAGGAAAAATGTTTCACTTTATTAATAGATTGTTGTTGTTTATTAGTTTTTTAATTTTTTTTTTTTAGTTTTTTTTTTCTTTTCCTACGAGATTTGTTGTAATTGGGGTTAAGCTTTAAATAGCATTTTTATTTTAGACAGGAGATATAATGGAGGGGTGTTTAGCATTTTATTTCATGGAGGTTAATTATATAAGCAGCAAAAAGGGTTCATACTGATTTTGTGGGTTACTGTAATATCAGAGCTTGAGAGAACATTTTTGGTGATAATTTTGGGCTGGGTTTGTTACTCTTTTTTTTCGGGCTCGTTTTCCTTTTTCTTTTTTTGTACTTGTGAGAATTGGTGAGTTTAAATGCGATGACAGTCGTCCGTAGAGTTTTTGTGAGTTCTGGGTGGTGTGTGCTAACTTGTACGGGGGTTGGCGAGCTTTTTTTTTTATATTATTGGAGAATTAGATTGGAGAATTTAATATTTTATTTACAGGGTTATGATAGTGATTTGTGATTTCGTGATCTTATGGAGTTCCTTCACGAGTTGTAGTTAGAAATTAGTTCAGTGGTTATATTAATGGGGTTAGTTGGAAGACGTTCAGTTAGTATTTCCTAGAATTTTTGAGGTCATTGTTTGACAGATGTATGTCTAGGGTTACTTTTTCTTTGATTGACCGATGACATGACTGACATACTGAAACACCATAAACATCGTTCCCCTACGCCTTCAACAAGACGAGTCTACGGGGTTCTACGGCGCTTATGGACTACGGAAGTCGCCAGTTGTCTTCCACGGGAAGACGTTTCACGAGTCTGTGCAGCTGCAGACCAATCACATACACAAGAGTGTGAGAAAGTTTGAAATGAGGAGAATTTTCTACAATCAACTGTTATTATAGCCCAGATACAGGCTGTTCAAGATAATATATGATAATATATGAAAGACGTGCAGTTATCTTTTTTTTATTATGGTGTTTAATGAGCCGGCCAATGTGTTTTATGTGTATAAGCTGTTTTATGTGAGCTATGGCTAGGCAGGTGCTAGCATTCTGGGTGGTCGAGCATCTGTTACATAAAAGAGGGATATATTAAGACAATATGTTTCAGATACCGTTGTAATGTGAGATGCTGTGACTTTCTTAGAATGTAGGGGTCAGCAGTTTAGCTTCTCCTTAGAGACAGAGTGCTCGAGGTGACGATCTTAGGGAATGCTGATGTATCTTTTTGAGTGGCGTGATACCACAATTGCTGTCTGTGCAGATCAGTGCATGTCCTGTCGCTATGGGCACTTAATACAGAGGTGCCTTATGAAACTGGTTCTAGGCAGTTTCTGGGTGTGGACAATGTGTGTGAGTTTGTGCGTGTGTGCGAGCTTTTCCCTACATATGAGAGTGTAAGGTAGCCAAGACGGGGAGATCTGTACAAGAGAGGCAAGAAGCCAAGATGACTTCTTCGAACAGTACTTTTATTATAAAGTGTTTGTGAATACTGTGTTGAATGGGTAAGCATACTTATTTTGGCCAAAAGTGTGGCTTATCTGTATTTGAATATTTATTTCAATGACGTTCTATTTCATATGATCTTTTGATTTTAATCATGTGCTTATCAAGGTGTTTTCCTGCCTTCTAACAGGCGGTTCTGGAGAAAGAGGAACTGATCTGAGAAAGGGGAATTGAATATGGCAACTTAATTGGTGTACTGACTATGTTGACTATGCCTAATGTTATGGCTAAACTAATGTTAGTTATTTGATTAATTATCGAGGGTTATCTGAGTTATTTGGACTTTGAGTTTAACATTTCATTTAATCTTTTTGTTAAGAACCTGAGTTTATTTAGCTAATACTTTGCTCTTAAATAAATGTATATTTTTGTAAGTTCACGTGTCTGATTTGATGGCCCTAGATAATGGAGGGAGGGGGTGCAATGTGGAGAGAGAGAGAGAGAGAGAGAGAGAGAGAGAGAGAGAGAGAGAGAGAGAGAGAGAGAGAGAGAGAGAGAGAGAGAGAGGGGGGGGGGTGTTGGTGTTGGAGTGAGAGGAAATGGATGTTGGATTTTGCCAGTGCTTAGACGCACGGATCCATTACTACCTTTTTGATAAGTACCAAGTGTAGGTACATGAAAAAGACGCATTTCACATGTACCAGTATTATTATGTTATTATTATGTTCAAACATTATTTCACATGTTGCGCGCCATTAGAGTATCCCATGTTAAGTCCAGTAATATGATATGGCAACATTTAAGTATTGGCAACATTGTAATTATTGCCCTCGTGAGGCAGTCTCGTCTCGTCTGTCTGTTTGTTAAGCTGGCTGCTGTTTGTCCCCTGGATCTTGTATATATTTCTACAATAGACATTTAGAACCTACATTTAAGTTGTGTCCTTGCCCCTCCACTTAAGGTTAAGGAGTTTACCAACACATACATGGCGCAGTGAACTTTGGAAGTGTCGTATTGTGTGAAGTTTATCAAGACTTGGACATCGGGAACCGGACGGTCATGGCCATATTGGATGTTCAGTTCAAATGTGCTTTCGTGTCCCAGCTGATTTATTCTATGTCATGTGCAGTGTAGTGCCTCAAGTACTCAGTGAAGTGTTTGTTGTGCAGTGCATTGTGCTTTTATAGTGCCTTTTTTGGTGTGCTCTAGTGATTTGTTATGTTATTTTATTGAGTTAACGCATTTGATTCTGTTGTGGCTTTGCCGGAGCACCAACTGTCACACCCGCACTCATGCCATGTCACGGGAGACTGACTGAGTCTGATCCAGTCGACTTGGCAACCTCGCCTTGGATGTGAGCTGCCGTAGGCAGAAACTATCGCTCAATAGTCACTCGTTGGCTGACGTATTTTCTCGCACATACGCACACACTCACGCTTCAACGAATTTTATTTATTATTCTTGTATCAGACGTTTTGGGATAAAAATTTTAATAATTTTGTTGGAACTTTATTCTTGCGCACTGCACATTGACAATAATGACGGACTCGAAAGGTATGCCTGCAGACCATTTAGAAGAGCCCACAGAACAGTGGCAATTCAGTAATGTGGGCGCCCACACTCTGAGTGTTGGGGGGAGTGTTGGAGCATCCAGTCTCTCCCTCCCCACCACTCTTAAGCCCCGCTACAGCCCCCACCTACCTCTCAAGCTACTGGGACAGATTTCCTCGCTTTGATTAAGTTTTTAGAGGAATCTCGCTTGTATGAGGATGAGAGAAGAAGGGAAGAAGATGAAACAAGAAGAAGACAAGACAGACAACGTGAAGAAGAAAGAAGAAGGGAACAAGAAGCAATTCGCCTTAGAGAAGATGATCTTAGAAGAGAAGAGGAGAATGCAAGGTTTAACTGGGCCTCATTCAAAACTCTTGCACCAATCATCCATTCTCATTCAGGTACCTTACACATGGCACAGAGGTGGGTTTCGAAACTCCAGTCAACCCTCTCTTCCACCACCACAGAAAGCAACCGCGCAAACGCCACCCCCACTGAAGGCAGATGCAACATTCCAGATGTTCAGGGAATGGAGACGTCGGTGGGATGACTATGCTGTCGTCGGTGGATCTTTCTAAGCTTCCACGGGAAAAGCAAATGATCCAGATGAGGATGTGTTTAACCCTGGAAATGCAGCGTGTTTTAGAACACACACTTCAAATATCTCCCTCTACAGATAAGCCTGTAGATGAAGTCCTGGACGCCTTACAGTCACATATAAAGGGTTTAAGGAATGAAGTACTTCGCCGAAGAGAGTTACTTAGCTGCAAGCAATCGGAAGGAGAATCTTTCGCTGATTTCTATGTGAAACTTTGACGCCTTGCGGAAGAAGTTGATTTATGCCCAGGTACCGGCCGTCGCATGTGAAGAGACCCAGCTGAAAATGATTATCTTGATGGCATTCGAGACGCGGACTTGGTTCAGAAGTTGATCGCCTTGGATGCCAATTCTTCTTTGCAAGATTTCATCACCACCTGTCGGTCGTATGAGGCGGCTAAAACTGCAACTTCTGGACCCCCATACATGCCCCACCCAATCAGCTGTGCGCTGTTTCGGCCCACAAGAGAAGCAAGAAGTCAAGCGGAAAGCATCCACCTTCGCCGAAACCCTCGAACCCAGCAACTTGGTGCCAGTACTGTGCTCGTCAGCATGATCAAGACAAATGCCCTGTGGCCAACAGTACTTGTAAAAGCTGCGACCCCAGCGTTGGTCCATTGGTCCAGGACCATGAAGTGTCCTGCCAGCAAGGTCCAGTGCCGTCTGTGTCACCGCATTGGACACTTCGATAAGTGTTGTAGGGAGAATAAGAAGAATCTTCGTCAGGACAGATCTTCAAGCAACAGTGTGTTGCCTCTTCAGCAACAACAAATCGCAAGATCAAGGACCAGCTGTCGTCGCCTAGGATCGCCTCGCACCATTTCCAAGACGCCCAAACCTATCTGTGGCCTCTTGTCATTGGCGATGTTAAGTCTCGCATTGACATGTTACCAGACAGAGGTGCCGATGTCACTGTTATTGGAAAGCAGCACCTTGACACATTGGGTATCTCCAGGAGCTGTTTGCAGACGCCTCCGCAAAGTGCGATGTTCACCGCGGATGGATCTCCAATGTCACCTGCTACTGGGCGTATATTACAAGCTACCCTTACACTAGGCAAGCGATCCTGTCTCGCCAGGATTCAAGTGCATGAAAATGTGGAATTTCCACTTTTATCCTATGGTCATTGTGAGGAACTGGCCATAATATCTCCTGATTTCCCTAAACCTATTTTAGAAGTCAAACACGTTAATAGAGTCAAGGAGCTACCCATCTCAGCGACCACATCACCTTCAGCAGCAAAGGAATACTTTCTTCAAGAGTTTCAAGATGTGTTGGTCTCGAAAGAAGAGTTGAAGACAGCTCCTCTCAAGCCTATGGCTGGTCCTCCCATGAGAATCCACCTTAAGGATGGTGCAGTGCCTTTTGCCATCCACACCCCAAGACAGATTCCATTCGCTTTTAAGGACCAAGTCAAAGAAGAGGTTTGACTCCATGGTGGCCCAAGGGATAATCAAAACCTGCTGGTGATGACCCGTCAGTTTGGTGCCACCCTCTCGTCGTCGTTCCCAAGAATGGGACAGGAGTACGAATCACTGTCGATCTGACCAAGTTGAATAGCCAGGTTTCTCGTCCAGCCCATCCTTCACCCACACCCTACACCGCTATTCGCAGTGTAGGCCCGAAGGCTCGTTATTTCACCACAGCTGATGCTCTCTATGGTTACTGGCAGATGGAACTGGCAGAAGAAGATCAGCATTTAACCACCTTTATTACGCCATATGGTCGGTTCATACATTGCAGAGGACCGATGGGCTTCGCAGCTACTGGAGACGCCTCTGCCTGCTAGGTGATATGGCCCTTTCAAGTGTCCAAAACTGTGTTAAGGTCATAGACGACCTTGCTCTCCACGACGAAGACTACACTACACACCTTCATCGTATCCACGAAGTGCTCACCCGGTGCCGCAAGTTTGGGATCACACTCAACAAGGATAAATTTGTGGTCGCTGCACCCTCCGTGAATTTCTGTGGGTACAATCTCTCAGGAGACGGCATCTCAGCTGATAAGCAGAAAGTCAGTGCCATCAAGGATTTCCCAACCCCTGTTAACCTGACAGACATCAGATCGTTTATGGGATTGGTCAACCAGTTAGCGGAGTTCACGCCTGACATCTCCATTGCAGCCCAACCTTTACGTCCCCTGATGAGTCCCAAGAGAACATTTGTTTGGACTCCCGACCATGATGAAGCATTTCAACGTGTCAGGTTAGCTCTCACCAGTCCACCAGTTCTTGCCCTCTTTGACCCAGACCCTACCTGTTGTTCTTCAGACGGACGCTTCACGCCTCCACGGCATTGGATATGCCCTCCTGCAGGACCATGGTAATGGACACCTGCGTCTAGTTCAGTGTTTTGGTTCTCGGTTTCTCGCTGACGCAGAGACATGATATGCCACCATCGAGCTTGAGATGCTAGCCGTTGTCTGGGCAATGTCGAAATGTAGGCTATATTTAGCAGGCCTACAGAATTTTACTCTGATGACGGATCACCGGCCCCTCATACCTATTCTGAACAGTTATACGCTGGATGCCATCGAGAACTCTCGTCTCCAGCGCCTCAAGGAGAAAATCTCGCCCTACATCTTACAGCTGTGTGGCGTGCGGGTAAGTTGCTGTGCATCCCAGATGCATTGCTCCGCGCCCCACAAGTCAGACCAACCCCAACTACAGGAGGACGAGATCTCGGGTGCTTCTTCCGCTGCTCATCTTCGAACTGTCATGGCTGTGAACGCCGTTACGCTTTCAGACGAGTCTCCAGCTCAGGATCCTGACAGGATACTTCAGGATCTTCGTGACGCAGCGAAAGCCAGATCCTGCGTATACTCACCTACTCGATTGTGTCACATGAGGATTTCCTCGCAACAGATATGACCTTCACAATTCCTTACTTCCTTATGGAAACTACGTGAAGATCTCTACACCGATGGTGACCTTGTCCTGTATGGAGCAAGGGTTGTAGTTCCTGCCGCTCTCCGTCGTCGTACCTTGTCCCACTTGCATGACAGCCACAGAGGTGTGGAAGCAAACCAAGCGCAGAGCAAGGCAGTCAGTTTTCTGGCCTGGCATTGACTCTGATATTGCCAACACAGTCAGAGCTTGTGAGGCATGTCAGACATGCAAGCCATCTCAGCCGCAAAGGAAACTCTAATGAATGACAACAACCCGACAAGACCCATTCGAGTCTGTCTCAGCCGACTTCTTTTTTGTTGCAGGGAAGTGTTTCCTCGTCGTCGTCGATCGCCTGTCAGGTATGGCCTGTTGTCGCACCCTGCCAAGGCGATACTACCGCTTCCAATACTATCAGGATCTTCCGCCGCTATTTCCGTGAAGTTGGTGTCCCCCTTCGCCTAAGGACAGATGGAGGATCCCCCAATTCACCAGCGCAGAGTTCAATTGGATTTTATGAAATGGGGACCGAATGGGGAGTCCGACACATGGTAACCTCACCCCACTACCCACAATCGAATGGTCACGCTGAAGCCGCTGTGAAGTCGATCAAGCACCTCATCCTCAAAACAGCCCCATCTGGCAACATTGATTGTGAAGCATTGACCGAGGCTTATTGGAGCTCAGAAATACTCCTAACTTTACTGGACGCTCTCCTGCCCAGATCCTGTATGGCTGTCCTCTCAGGTCATGTATCCCTGCCCACCCTCAAGCATTCTCCAAGGAAGTGGCAGGTCAAAGACCGAGATTGTGACCGCCGTGCTGCCGCTTTGTTACAAGCAGGTAAAGAGCAGTACGACAAGCATGCCCACCCCTTACCCACGTTGAGTGTCGGACAGCAAGTTCTTCGGATTCAAGACCCGACCTCTCATCATTGGGACAAAGTTGGCACTGTCATGGGTCATGGAAGGTCAAGAGACTATCAAATTCGTCTCCCTAGTGGTCGTGTGTGGTGGCGTAATCGTCGTTTTCTTCGCCTGGTGCACCCACTAATAGTGACCCCTTTCTCCCTGTCCCTGTGGCCCCTAGCCAAGGACCTAGAAAGAGAGTCCTTAGTCAGTATTCCTCCAGTAAACCCACGTCGTTCCCAAAGCCTCATGGAAAAGGAGTCCGCTCGAGAATGCACTACGAGCGTGAGGGGGAGGAGGGAGGTGTAGGTGTAGGTACATGAAAAAGACGCATTTCACATGTACCAGTATTATTATGTTATTATTATGTTCAAACATTATTTCACATGTTGCGTGCCATTAGAGTATCCCATGTTAAGTCCAGTAATATGATATGGCAACATTTAAGTATTGGCAACATTGTAATTTTTGCCCTCGTGAGGCAGTCTCGTCTCGTCTGTCTGTTTGTTAAGCTGGCTGCTGTTTGTCCCCTGGATCTGTATATATTTCTACAATAGACATTTAGAACCTACATTTAAGTTGTGTCCTTGCCCGTCCACTTAAGGTTAAGGAGTTTACCAACACATAAAACTGAGATTGAGAATCTCGTTATATATGTTACGCAAAATGTGGATAATTGCCAAATGTGTACATTTTGCAATTAATTTTGCCTATTGTGTACAATTTGCAGCGCTTGGTGCCTGCAAATAGTACACAATAGGCAAAATTAATTGCAAAATGTACACATTTGGCAATTATCCACATTTTGCGTAACACACATATATGATATATATTATATATATATATATATATATATATATATATATATATATATATATATATATATATACACACAATTATATATATATAATATATATACATATATATATAGATATATATATTATATAATATATATATATATATATATCTATATATATATATATATATATATATATATATATAATATATATATTTATATATGCAAACACATATCTCACCTGCTTTAGAATTTTTTGCCCTGCTACAACGTAATTTACTAAATTATCCTAAAAAAAAGTCGTTCAAACCTCAAGGTTGCTATCAGTTATTTCCCGCCGTTGACTATCTACCAAGTATAAATGCACTTCTCAGGCCAACAGAGACATTATAAATGATAAAGGAACGGTCTTTAAAATCGTTTGATATAGTTGGGGATCGAGCCGAGGTCTCCCACAGCCGAGCCGAGGGTTAGTGTCCGTCGACTGACGAGGAGCAAAATCTGATAAAGTTGCGTGGAAAGAGCAAACATCCAATACCTTCAACGCAACTGCCCTGAAAGGGAAGAAGTGTCTGCTTCCTGACTCCCCAACCCCGGTTCACAGACATTCCGTGTCTGGCAGCACAAGGGCCCGAATTCGTTTTCCATTTTCCTGTTTTTCATTTCGTTCACGTTGCTCTATCTTTCGCGTTTTTTTTTTTATTCTTTCATTCGTATGTGCGTGTATTCTGAAAACCGCCAGCTAATTGAAATCATCGTTTGCGAGAAACTTGGCAGGTTTCTCCCGCCATTCACTGAAACTTTAAACGAAAACTTTTCTAACTTTTAACAGAGAGAGAGAGAGAGAGAGAGAGAGAGAGAGAGAGAGAGAGAGAGAGAGAGAAGAAGAGGGGGCCAACTTTGTATAATTTGTGGAGGCGTTCGTTTGAATCATTTATTGAAGTAATTGTGCGTGTTTGTTCCGTCGATGGCCATCGAGCTCAATCGAGAGGTTCTCGTTTTTATATAATTTTTTAAAAACAAAATTCGATATAAGAAGTCTCTTCGAATGACGAATGAAAATTAAGACCTTTTCTCTTCTTTTAATCTATCCCACGGTTTGGTAAAAAGGACACAACTTAATAGAATTAACTACTCTTTGAATAACATAAAATCCATAATTCAGGTTTACAGCTTACAGCGACATTCCCAAATGTAGCTACGTAGCGTAAAAAATAAAAATTGTTTTACTTCTTAATTCTTGGTTTTATGCTTCCCATAATAAACTTGTATATTGTGAGTGAGTCTGTAAAAGTGAATTTATATTGAAATAAAAATATATTTGCTGAGGAAAGTTAGCAGGATAGGTAATTTGATTTGCAATGATAAAAGAAATTTAACAAAATTCTCGGTGTGTATATATTTTCTTAATTGCGTTACCTCTAGTCAGAAGTGAGAGTACTAAAATTGGTCATTGTGTTAAGAAGCAGACTTTCTGAAAAATTACTCATTTTAAACTGAAATTTGTCTGTAATTTTCTCGAATATCAAGAGCGGTCTTATTTCAATTGCCTGAATGTAATCTATTTGCGTTCATCTTGCTGGAAGGATTACGAAATTTAATTTTTTCTTCTTAAAATGGAATCCATAAAAAGCTTGAATCGGCTCCCCCTTTATAACGAATTAAAGACAGAACCTTTTCATATTTTAAAATCAGATTTGCGAAAACAATCAAGTTCGCTTCATCGCTGAAAATAATCGTAAAAAAAGCTATTAAATTCCTCTGGAGAACAACCAAACTTGGTAACGTCTCTAGTATAAAAGATGAAATGGCAAAGACGAGCCCAGGAAGCACTTATAGGCACTTATGACACATTTTCTTTTTGTGGGGAATGCACTGACGGAAGTAGGTGTTCGAGAGGAATGCAGATGCAGGACTAAATTTCTCTCTCTCTCTCTCTCTCTCTCTCTCTCTCTCTCTCTCTCTCTCTCTGTACCTGTGTCTGTCATGATGTCATTATCACAGCACGTGCGAGGGATATCCTCTACTTCCCTTGGGCCATTGATGGAAGATGATACTAAAGGCATTAACATAAAGAGTACAGCTTCAGCTTACAACATCGTAAGCGGTATTAAAAGCATTTCTGATATCTGAGAAATGTTATACAGCCGGCGTTATAACTATCATTTCAAGTTAACTTTGTTCTTCTTCTGAATGGTAGGTTTCAGCATCTCTCTCTCTCTCTCTCTCTCTCTCTCTCTCTCTCTCTCTCTCTGAGTGTGTGTGTGTGTGTGTGTGTACGTTTGTGAGTTGCGTGGCCACTACATAAGCATGTTAACATCATAATATATTCTGCATACCCGATATTACCTACCCTGATACATTGAACCTTCTGGTAGCCCTATGAAATCAAAGATGCTGAAACCTACCATTCAGAAGAAGAACAAAGTTAACATGAAATAATAGTTATAACGCCGGCTGTATAACATTTCTCAGATATCAGAAATGCTTTTAATACCGCTTACGATGTTGTAAGCTGAAGCGTACTTTCCTTTAGTACTCTTTATGTTAATGCCTTTAGTATCATCTTCCATCAATGGCCCAAGGGAAAGTAGAGGATATCCCTCGCGCTGCTGTGATAATGACATCATGACAGACACAGGTACATAGAGAGAGAGAGAGAGACGAGAGAGAGAGAGAGAGAGAGAGAGAGAGAGAGAGAGAGAGAGAGAATTATTAGAAAACATATGAATTAGCCAAGACGAAAACTCATTGCAACTTTAAGGATTTGCTTGTTGAATTTGAATTCACTATCATGACAAATATCACCAAAAGTCATGATTTCCACCGAATGCTATGTATAGATCACCTGAAGTTTATTCAGTTAGAACCTAAAAATAATATATATCTTGCAAGAAAGCTACTTTCTTGTTGGAGAAAATGAAAAACTAAGTACCGAGTACTTTCTACTTTCGCGCAATTGAAAATATATATATATATATATATATATATATATATATATATATATATATATATATATATATATATATATATATATATTTATATATATATGAAAACCTAAGTGGCGATTACTTTCGTTTTAATTGCTGCACATTTTCAATTGTGCGAAAGTAGAAAGTACTCGGTACTTAGTTTTTCATTTTCTCCAACAAGAAAGTAGCTTTCTTGCAAGATATATATTTTTATTTTTTTAGGTTCTAACTGAATAAACTTCAGGTGATCTATACATAGCATTCGGTGGAAATCATGACTTTGGTGATATTTGTCATGATAGTGAATTCAAATTCAACAAGCAAATCCTTAAAGTTGCAATGAGTTTTCGTCTTGGCTAATTCATAAGTTTTCAAATAATTGTATTATTAGAATATGTTTTCTGTTAAGATGTTTTACAAACATTTTGTTAAAAACCTCTTTCGTTGCAAAAAAATTAATTTTTCAATATCGCGTCTTCAGATTTTAAGTGCAAATTATTTACATCTTTAACTATAAGTAAATATGTATATTATCATACATACATACACACACACACACACACACACACACACACATATATATATATATATATATATATATATATATATATATATATATATATGTATACACATACATACATATATACATACACATACATATATATACGTATATATATATATATATATAATATCATATATATATATATATAATATGTATCTATATACTATGTGTGTGTGTATAGAATATATATATATATATATATATATATATATATATATATCTATATCTATAATATAATGATATATATATATATATATCTAATATATATAATATATATACATACGTTTATATATGTGTGTTTTATGTATATATGTATGTATGTGTATACATACATATATATATATATATATATATATATATATATATATGTGTGTGTGTGTTGTGTGTGTGTGTGCGTGTGTGTGTATGTATATAATATACTGTTTATTTATAGTTAAAGATGTAAATAATTTGCACTTAAAATCTGAAGACGTGATATTGAAAAATTAATTATTTTGCAACGAAAGAGGTATTTAACAAAATGTTTGTAAAACATCTTAACAGAAAACATATTCTAATTATACAAAACATAATTTCCATCCAAGTAACCTATGAGGGTAAGAGAGGCAACTGCAAAAATATCGAAGAAACCCGGTAATTATCCTCTCAATTGTGTGTGTCAATGCCTCTTAATTCCATTTAACGTTTGCATTAAGTTTCACAAAGAGCTCTATGTACTCGTCTCCCCCATCACATCAGTTTCCTTTTTCTTCTTTCCGTCTTTCTTTCCGTTCGGCTTCCAAAAGAAAAAGTTATTTTTTCTTCCCTTTTTTTTTGAAGAAAAGTTGGCAAAACTCCCCAGCCATCTTTGCCCAAACCCCCCCTCCCCCTCTTTTTGGTTCTTTCCTTTCACTATAGAGGACTCTCTCTCTCTCTCTCTCTCTCTCTCTCTCTCTCTCTCTCTCTCTCTCTCTCTCTCTCATTATGCTTCTGTCCTCTTTATCTCTGGAGAGTTTCCGATAATCGGAGAATTCTTCTTGTGCTTCGTCTTTTGTTCCCCAAAAACACAAAGGGGACGGAACAGTGACGTCATCTATCCGTGAAGTGGAAGAGGTTATACGCTGTGAAAGTCTCCGCCGCACACAGCACTGTCCTTCCGCCTTTCATTCATGATTTGACTTTCATTTTCCTTTTTTTTTTTTTTCTTTACTTCCCAACTTAATTTTTCATATCATTCCCACGACACAATGCACTCAAATCAGATGCAAATTTGGGTTCCGGTTTCTTATTTTGTTTGGGTGAAATAAATTGTAGTATTTTCCATTCCATCTTGAACCCAGTATATTTTTAATTCAATTTTCCCATCAACGCAAAATCCCTTTCTTAACAGTGACGTGGTCTTGTCTTGGAATGAATTAAAATTCTATAAAAAGTCGACCAGCAGTATTGACTTCAGAGGTTTCGATTCAATTTAGATAAGAGTGCTCACGGAAAAGTATTATGCTGAAGGGCAGGTGTTGACAGGTGCTATTGAGAGAGACTGCTTACGGATGGGATACCCTGGGATACCCTTTGTGAATGCGTCAGATGTAAACAATAAGCTGACTAAACTTGAGGCTTGCCTCTATCAGATTCAACTCTCCTGGTTTAATCAGCTTATTCAATGTACTTTTTCTGTATCGCTCCTTGGCCTAGGTCTTCCAAATTACAAATATTATTTTCCTCTCCACATTTTTCATCATTTCCCCCTCACTGTCTTTTCTGAAGACCCCAACCCGGGGGAACATCAGTATTCATACCCGGCGCCTCATGGAAGAAAAGATACGTCAGTGGACTTCCCTAACTGGATAAGTGGAAAAAGCAATCCTTCAGGTGGAAAAAAAAATCTAGGACAAAGCACGCATAATCAGAGGTCACCTCCAAGGAACCATGAAACCGAAGGAGTTGAGAAACAGAGAGATGATGATGCAGGCAGGAGTTCTTTATTAATCCAAAGACAAGCAAAGAGGAAGAAGAATATCAAAAATGTTCTAGGAGGCCCGCAATAATAATAAAAAAATGTTGCGAGTTCGTGTATAATTTAAAAACCCTTTACAAATCTATCGAACCCTTCCCTGCGGTCATCTTCAGCCCAAAAAATGCTTTGTAAAGGGTTTTTAAATTATACACGAACTCGCAACATTTTTTATTATTGTGGACCTCCTAGAACATTATATATACTATTGCGATATAGAGTTTTTCCCAAATATCAAGAATCTTATGCATTGGACGGTTAAGGTCCTGAGCGCGTGTAATATAGTTGCTATTAATCTGATGGAAATAAGATATTCCCTTTCCTCAAGCTGTACAGAATGAGATGAACACTGACTTCCTTATGATGGGAAATATCGCACTGTATCGCCAACCTATTAATTCAAGTCTCTCCGGATATATAGTCATCATTACACACTACAGATATGAAGATGGACATAAGATAACGAAAATTCTTTTGAGTATTGTAAACAAAATATTAATATGCAAGGGATTTAGAGTGCAAAGCTTATATTATCTACCTTCCAGTCTACCTAGATACCTCTTTCAGATTTAAGGGTAGTTGGTCGAATTTCTCCGCCAGATAATATTCTTTTAAATGTTGATAAAGTAATGGCATGAAATCATTGAAGAATCATTTTGAATTATTTCCCTTCCTGCACAGGTCTTCGAATGCAGTGCAAATCTGCTCGATAGAACTCTATATGGATTCGTGCCAAACATAAATTGAGCCTATTTGAAAGCGCATATGTTATATGCTCTCTCTCTCTCTCTCTCTCTCTCTCTCTCTCTCTCTCTCTCTCTCTCTGTTCTTGTTCAGAATTCCTGTTGTATAAACATTCTTTTCTAAACTAGGATTTATATGCCGTAAGATTAATTGACATAAGCATTATAAAGCAAAGAAAGCGATCATTTGAATATATCTGAGACCTACAAATAACCTGTTTAATACTAACGATAAATAGTGACTCTGCAAATGATTGGATTATAAGAATTAACTCTCTCTCTCTCTCTATGAGGTATTTTGTGTTTAGCATAATTCTAAAACATATTCATTCAACGAACTATGTTACTTTACTAAATGCAGGTCGTTGTGGCTAAGTAAGTAAACTTTATAAATTAAACTGTTTTATCGCACGGTAAAGAATCCAAGAAAGCAAAATATTTGCCTTCAATCGAAAAGATTATTATTAGACACGAGCATGATGAGTTGCTAAAAAAAAATACATCCTACCCTAAGGATTGGTCTATAGTGCCTGGTAAAGTAAAGAGCGGCAGTGTCCATAGTGTACCTGGGTATTAGTCGCGCAGACTGAATTATTTCAAAATAGACGTTAAAAAAAAAAAAAAAAAATTTAAGGAGAGCGTATTCAGGATAAAAATAACAAGGGTTATAACGAAACACACCTCAACAAGTTCTTAACCATATATATAACTATCCAGAACAGGATAATGATAAATACAAAATTTTAAAAGAATTTTCTCATTTTCTTTGATAACAAAATAAACCCAACCAAACTAGACGAACTGAAAACTTAAAAGTCACTAATTATGTAATCATATATATTCTAAAAATTGAGGGTTATACTCGAATGTGAATACTAGAAACGCACAATCGAATAAATACGGATAAACACAATTAATTAAAGTGCATTCTAACAAGCATACATTTTACATTTACGTATGTAGGTAAATGATAACAACTGTAAATACAAGGTGTCCATAAAGTCCCAGTACCATTCTGAGCAAAAATACTTGTAATGGTACTGGGACTTTATGGCACCCTGTATATGTGGCTGCGTAGTCTACACGTCCGCAAAAGCTCGAAATACGTGTTCATACTTTCGACTGCTTTTGTGTGGACAGCAAATCTGGTCTTTCATATGTGGAAAGGCTGAGCCCCGAAGTGGAAGAGGTCGTAAAAATTTAGTAAACCAATGAAAAATGCAAGGGATCGTCCATAGGAGAGCGGAATACACAAAACAATGAAGTTTCGGTTTCCCGATCGGCCCACACATTTTGTAAAATCCACTGTTTTCTGCTGGAACGTAGGAGAGAATGCAACATTATATATATATTATAATATATATATATATATATATTATATATATATATATATATATGTGTATATATATATATATATTATATATATATTTATTTTTTGTGTGTGTGTGTGTGTGTGTGTGTGTGTGTGTGTGTAGATATATTTATATGTGTGTATGTATATATACATATATATGCGTATATATACATACGTATATATGCCATATATATATATATATATATATATATATATATATATATATATGTAAACATACATGCATCATACATACTCGTATATATTACACATGTACACACAAACGAGAGAAGCGACATTGTTACAGAAAAGGAGAGAATTACACAAAATTCAGAATACGTCTAATTATTTGCTGATAGGACAAGAATGCTTAACTTGGGTGGTTTAAGCTTAAACAATGTTCCTCGTCACGATATCTTTAAGAAATAGATTTAAAACAGTGTAAGAACTCAAAGTCTCCTAATGATTTTCATTCCTGAATATAGGAGGCTATTCGACGTATTTATTTAAACTGAATTGAATATAGAATTTAGGCCAAAGGCCATGCACTGGAACCTATAATGTCATTCATTGTTGCAACGGAAATTGATAGGGAAAAGGGTTGAAAGGTGTAAAGGGAGGAAAACCTCAAATCAGTTGCACTTTGAATCAATTGTTACGAGAGGGTGGACAGTAAAATGGAAGAAAGTTAATATGAATGGAGGTACAGTAAAAGGAATGAAAGGGAGTTGCAGCTAGGGGTCGAAGCAAAGAACCTTAAGTAATGCATACAGTGCACCACATAAGATGCACTGACGGCACTTAACCACTACGGGTAATATATGTCAGTACCATCTGGCATCACTGTTGGTAATCCGATCAGTTTCTGATCAAATTCAACATTTCTTGACTTGACTAATTTAGTAATGCAGCGAATGAGACGTTGCCGTTGCTTGCACCAGACTCCCAGATTCTAGCTACTGCAAGTTTCAGTCATTTTTTTAGGGGTTGGGGCAATCACACCAGAATACCGATAAACTAAAGTTTTTATCTTTAAAATAATTTTAATGTAAGTCTAAGAAAAACAATCTCAGAATGTGATGCGAAGCTACGCAAACAGGAAATTCTAACCGACAAGTATTCTGGAGACTGTTTGCCAGCTGAAGGGCAACGGAAGATCTTGCTTTACTAGATGACTAAAAATCAAACCATACGCGAAAGAGATCTTGCTGCGTATTCTAACTGTAGGCCTTATTGCCACCATACTTCAGACCTGCATCCTTCCTTTGCTCTTGTTACCAACCTCTGGTATTCTACAATGTGTGACTTTTCTCGTCGTTCATCAAAATTATATATATATATATATATATATATATATATATATATATATATAAATAAAATATATAGTGTGTGTGTGTGTATGTACACACGTATATGATATATATATATACATATATATATATATATATATAATATATATACGTGTGTATATATGCGTATATATATACTTGCAAACATCCATACAGTCAAAAGTTAAATAAGTTTACGCATATACTTCACTAACATTATGTGGGTTCGAGTACGAGTAGATTCAAAGGCGTACGCACGCACGCGAGCTATTGTGGAAGTGTACAGCCTGCCTGCCTCTTTGTGTTGGCAACACTGCGGCGCCGAAGGGCAGGGAAAGCGAGGGTGGCAAAACTGAGTCTTGAAATAGTTATATTCACCTGTCACAGAGGGGAAAGAGGGGTCGCCGTATTCCGGAGGGCTCAGAATGTCCCGCTAAGGACTGTTCGCCCCGAGAACATCATCGGCTGTAACTCGAGAAATGAACGAAAATGGGATTTATGACTTCTGTCTTCTGTCTTCTACTCTTCGTGATAAGTTAAAGCAAGACAACGGTAAATGATTGCAATATCTGCTTCCTAAAGAATGATTATATATGTTCAAAACGTTAGCCTATGGTATGGAACGATGACTTACGCAACTTGAAAATAATTCTAAATAGCGCTTGAAATATTAGAGGACCTCATAGCTTTCGGTCTTTTAAATAGTCTCTTTTTCTACTTGATAACGCCGAGAAATATATAAAAAAAAACACTATTTTCTCTCTTCATACCGGAATGACAGATTTAACAAAATTAGTTTTTAATCGAAAATGCAGAACGTTCGGACATATCAGACAGTGAGGTCTAAATCCTAAACCTGACCATGTCCAGATTAAATCATTCATATAGGGAATCCTCGTTTGCTCTCTCTCTCTCTCTCTCTCTCTCTCTCTCTCTCTCTCTCTCTCTCTGCGTTCATCTTTAATGGAATTAAGGACCCAAGGGAGGATAAAGTCATCAAGTTTCTTCCGAGGTCAGTCTTCCCATAGTCATCAAGTGCATGCTTAATGCTGTGCCTCAGAGAGAGAGAGAGAGAGAGAGAGAGAGAGAGAGAGAGAGAGAGAGAGAGAGAGAGAGAGAGAGAGAATCCGAAAAGAGAATAATTATGAGAACGAAATTTATTTGCTGGACAGCTACCTCGTGCTCCTTTTCTCTCGTTCCTCCAGAGACCACAGAAAATTACATCGTAGAACAACAGTTTTGATTGAAAGCGGCTTTCGTAAATACGTCGGAAAATATATCCAATAATTTCATCACAAACCAAATCGACCTTTGTAAGTAGTATATACTATATATAATTACCGAAAAACTTCTAACGTCAACGAAGTGATTCAGTTTACGGATTACGTTGATTAGTCAATGACAAGAATATGATACAATGTTTTTTTTTTATAAGTTTGAAAGCATATTGCCATGTATACATGATCACCTTTCGGAGAAAGACTACTGAAAATTTGTCTCTCCTTCAACGAAAGATGACGAAAAGGAAGGAACGTATTTCTCATTCAAGGTAAAGGAACAACAGCAGCAGCAGCAACAAGAGGAAAAAATGTTATCAAAGCAACATTTATTCTTATAATCATTAACACTCCAGAAGATACATCCTGTCATTACTCATATTATCACCGTTCGTTATCCTTTCCCATTTGGAGGAATTAAACGAATGTTTGAAGTAAGGACTATGATGGAAGATATAAAAATTTCAAAGGGACACTTTACTGTCTCCGCAGCGCCCTCTATACACACAAGCAACAAATAAATCAATATTGCAGTGCAGAGACAAATAATGAAACGCTTCCAAAGTTTTCTGTTAATAAACCTTGAGTTTCGTTCTAGATCACTGGGCCAGGAGATTATTATTATTATTATTATTTTTTGTTCTATCACAGTCCTCCAATTCGACTGGGTGGTATTTATAGTGTGGGGTTCCGGGTTGCATCCTGCCTCCTTAGAAGTCCATCACTTTTCTCACTATGTGCGCCGTTTCTAGGATCACACTCTTCTGCATGAGTCCTGGAGCTCCTTCAGCCTCTATTATTATTATTATTATTATTATTATTATTATTATTATTATTATTATTATTATTATTATTATTATTCAAACAGGGACAAATACCCTGGCCTGAATAGCTTTCTCTCTAGTCACCACTCACGTTGACGCAAGACATCAGAACTGCGTAAACAGTGGTAAATAATCTCTAGCTATAACGTCACTATATTCGTGGACCTAAATTGGCCTTAGCAAAATCTGGACCTTGAATAACAGACTGTTTCGAAGACAGAGTTGCGAACTTCCACGCGGATGTTCCTGCAGGGGACGTGAAAGTTCAGTATGCCCCCGAGCGTCACTGCAGCTTCAACTCACGAAGATAAAAGAATTATACGCTGGACCAGCAAACACAACAGAATTAATTGTTGTCGAAATCTTAGATGGTACAGCTCCAATGAACTTCTTGTACACGTAGATCAGAAGATTCCAACCTAACAGATATGTTATTACGTAGTTATTTAGGGAAAGTTAAAAATATTTCATTTTATAAAAAATATTACATTTGAACCAATTCTAGGTTTATTTCATATCAGAGTAGCTAGAAAGTGCCTTTGTGCTTGTTGCCAAGACAACTTCAACAATTGTCAAAGGCATTATTTCTTAATTATTTCCATTACTCTTATGCTGCAACTATTGCTACTGATACGATGATGAAGATTATTATTTATTTACTGATGCGGTTACACTTAGACTAATATATTAATATATAACATGTTATATTAAGACTTCTTTCAAAGAATTAATATTCTTAATAATGTTTCGACCTAAACGTAAAAAGTAAAATTGTGAAAACAGCATTCAGTTGGACTCCATTTTCCCACGATGCTAAGCATACACACATGCAGGTACAAATAACCAGAGAAGCTTCATTAACACAAACAAACACAAACAAGATACTCGAAATCACGGAATCTACATTGAAGTTCTGAGATTTTTTTTCCGTTAGGATCTGACATCTGAGCTCTGTCTATAAAGGAAAGAAAAATTCCCAAAATTCCCCGAAGTTTATTCTAGCCAACTCCCCTTTAATCAAATTTCCCTCAAAACCCCCAGGAAGAAACAAAGTCTTTCTTTTTTTTTTCCATCCTCCACGAAGAATAAAAAAAAAGAAAAAAAAGAATAGGCTGAACCTCCCGGGTTTGAGGCTGAATCCTAAATATGTGGTTTATCAAATCCTGGTGGGGATTTCCTGCTCTAACTTTCCAACATCGAAGGCCTTCCTCTAACGTGAGGGAAGATATTAAGGACAAGGGATTTTTTATATTAATTCTTCGTTGTATATAGTATATATATATCGATATAGATATAATATAATATATAATAAATTTATATATATATATATATATATATATTAAACAAAGGATATAGATAGTGCTGCGAACTATATATTACCTCGCATAATTACTTGTAAACGTGAAACAGGTTTACGCAGTAATTCCGCAATTATACTCGTGTACGTGCACTAGCATGACCGTAACTTTTCTCCCGATGTGGTTCAACTTAATTAGAAAACCCACCTGCCAACACCAACAACACAGACATACAGACGGCACACACAGACACACACACACACACCACCACCCACACATATATTATATATATATATAATAACACAAAAACATTACATATATTGCACAATCAATATTACGTTGCAGTTTGCATGCAGACTTCTGGGTTTCCTTACCCACATAATCCTAAGAAGGAAAACTGATGATGTCGGAAGCAGTTGTCCCCCATTTTAATACCCAGAGTTAGTATGTAGGTTATCCATGAAAACTATAGTACTTTGGCCATTCGTTTGTTTTCCGTTCTTTTCACAGAAGTGCTTTAAACCAGATGGTTCCCGGACGACTGTTGTGGGGCGAAAAATGCAGCTCAGCAATTCAGCGCACTCGGTGACCTATCACATAAAAATGGCTCTGGAAAACCCGGGAAAAGTACCCGCGCCTTTACTTGAATCACCGCCGGTTTCAATCTTGTGAAACGGCTTACTCAAGACAGTGAAGACTCCAAGGGGTTGTAACCACACCCATTAATTACAATTCAAATTTAATACCCGAGATTTACTCATAAAGAGCTAAAGCTCTCCACTTTTATTTCATATGAAATACAAGTAACCTAAAGTTTGAGTTCCTTCGATTTGTAACTCGATACCCAAGACCGAAGGTTCTTCACGCATGCAATCTGAAACTTAATAACCAAGGTTTAAGGTTTTCTTCAAACCTTCACTTTCAAACCAAAAACCTTCCGTGACCTAAGGGGGTCTTCGCCCTTTCAATAACCAACTTATATCTTCGATTTAAAACTTGATGCCTTGACCTAATGTTCTTCATCAATTTCAAATGAAACTTGATACCGGAGAACCACAGTTATTAGTCACACTTCGGATTTGAAACCTGAGATGTTAACCCATTTAATTTGAAATTTAGCACCCGTTACCAAAGGTTTTCCAAACCTCCGGTTTCATACTAAGAAGCAATTATATGACTTATGGGTCTTCGTCTCCAATTACATCCTAATTACCACAAATCTCAGTTCATTCACCCCCCTCAGTTTGAAATGGGATATCAGTGACCTATGGTTCTTTAACATTTCTATTGGAGACTTTAAATTCGTGACCGAAGGTTCTCTCTACCTTTGATTTAACACACCCACACACACAAAACTTGCTCGTTTAATTTGAAACTTGATATGCATAACCTAAAATGTTGTTTGGTCGTTCATTCTGAGATGGGTTACCCGTTACCCTATACTCTGTTTTTTTCCATCTGTCCATCCGACTGTGGTGTTTGCGCATGGTAGCACTGCGTCCCGGGCTTTAAATAATATCCTATTTCGAATATTAACGGTGTAATTCGCATACAGTGAATTCTTAAAACACTTTTCAGTTGAAAATGTACATCCAAATATCTTTTTATTTACCTAAAACTTCCACATAGCATAACTATTTAAAGCCGGGACGCAGTGTTACCATGCGAAAACACTACAGGCGGATGGACAGATGGAAAAAAACAGAGTATAGTTTCTTTAACCCTTCAATCTGAAAGTTAATACCCTTGACCTTTAGGTTCTTTGTCCCTTCTATTCTAAACTGACCTAAGATTCTGCCCTCTTCATTTTAAACTGAAAACAAGGCTGAAAGTTCTTCACCCTAAAATTGGAAGGTGACCTAAGGTTCTTCATCACCTCCGATTTTAAACCATGACCTAGGATTCTTCAGCTCTTCGATTTGAAAAACATAATACGACCCGTGACCTCCAGATACGCGGTAATCCGCCTTACGTGGGTTCTTGACTTTGACATTCTATTCAGAAATAAAAGAAAAGGGTGTTGGTGAGAGCAAGGTTGGACGGCTCCGAAACAAAGGAACAAAAGCTTTCAGTGAAATAAAACACTTTTAATCCGGTTGCTTTTAAATATTTTCTCTCTCCCTCTGAAGTCTAAACCACCATCGACTCGACAAATCAACTTTAGTCAGACCGACGCTGTCAAAAAAAAGTGGGTAAAATCGGATTAAATGTGGTGTAAGTGTCAATCTTTTCTCATCCGATCGTTGTTGCTGAATCAGAGAGAGAGAGAGAGAGATGATTCCCAACCAGAAGAAGATTAGCTTTCCATACCATACTCATCAGCTGAAAATGTTAAAATCGTTTGAACTAAACATTGAAAGGAAAAACTAAACTAAAAAATGGTGGTTGTGATTATAAAAGAAAAGGTGTTAAGGTGTTAAGTTTTATAATAATAATAATAATAATAATAATAATAATAATAATAACAATAATAATAATAATAATAATAATAATAATAATAATAATAATAATAATAATAAACATAGGCATTAAAATTTAACTTCTATGAATATATTATAATAATAATAATAATAATAATATAATAATATGAATATAATAATAATAATAATAATAATAATAATAGCTAAACCTCGGATACTTGTATGATTATACGATAAATTTATAACAATCCATATGCTGGTCAGCGTGGTTCATCTTGAAATTATATCCTATTATTCTTAAAATATTAAAAAGCTGTCAGTCAACAGTGTGACATGACCACTTAAGTTTGTTTTCATTACTTATATTACATGATTATAGCTTGAATAATAGGCAAGGTAGTCACCTCACAGATGGCTTATTCTTTGTGAATGCTGTTGCTCTTTCCTCGAACACTCAACAATGAGTTAATCATTATCTATTCTGTTTATAAGTTCTATGTTATTTCAGTTCCGAAAATAGATTGTAATTTGCTACAGCTCGAGACAAACGCCGGTGGTGCTCGCTATATTTTAATAGGAAAAGAATAAGTATATTTTGAATTTTGAAGTCTCTTTGAAATTTCTTTGAATTCTACATGAACGGTGAGGTGTGTTCCTTGTGTCCAAAATTGTATATATAAAAAAAGATCGAGAGGATGGACACGTTTGGTTATCCTTGACATTACTGTCATAAAGCAATAGGCGATCCAGATGTTGCTTCAAGAATTAATATACCTTTGAGCTATGGGGATATAAGAGTATTCTAGTTGACATTTCTACGGCGGCCTTGTGGCAGCGCGCCCTTATACAGGGCAGCCCGACAACAACAGTCACTTCTAACTTCGCCACTAATGCCCTGCGCGCCCTTGACTGCCACAGCTTGGTGTTTCACTTTTATTGCCACAACTTCCTTCGCATTTTAGGCTTTCATCTTGGTTTTTTTTATATCACTTCAACTGCAGAACCCGCTCTTTAATGCTGAAATTTTTGTATTGTGTCTCCTTCATACCTAAATATAAATGTTTTGAAGATATTGTTTCACCATATCACCACCGACTTAATTCAGCTCCTCCTGTACGATTATAGTAGTCGGTATTTTTTTTTTTTTTTTTTTTTTTTTGCTCTTCATCACAACCATCTGAAACTAAAACTTGAAGCAAAGCTTTTGGTTTATATGTCTTTAATGACAATATATACATATTTTTTGGTGGGCAACATCACATACAGATTATTCATCAGCATATAGTGACTATTAATCATCGCACTGGAATTCGTTTCTCACTCAACAGTTTCCCTTACTTTTGCAAAATTAATGTTATAGGCCTTTATCTAAAAACACCTGCATCAGGATGAACTCAAGGGCCAACCCTTTGTCCTACGTATCCAAACAGATGCCTGAAGCAGTCCTGAAATTTGTATAAATAATCACAAGAGGGAAAATGGGCACTTATTCCAGCAGCCCTCGTGAATATCATTTACAGCAGCGGTTCTTAACAAGGGGTATCCATACCCCTTGGGGCATGAGAACCACATGCTGGGGTATGGGACTTGATCTGTGGATATTTGTGTATATATGATTTTACCGTGGCAATGTATACATGGGTAAATTTTTAAATAAAATAACTATATAAAACTGTAAATGCTTTTGATTTTCTTGTATGTTCAATTCCTAGCTATTCATGCCTAAAATATGTATTAAACTAAGTATATTAAATTCTATTGTCAACAAAGAGGACCCAAGTGGTCTTAAGGAAAGTGGGTATGGATCCATATTGGGCGATTCATTGGGGGTCTGGGGTCATCATAAGGTTAAGAATCCCTGAATTAAAGGATTACCTTCATAAACGGATAATATCAGATGCTTTTAATGGAAAGAAAGGAAAAGTAAATGGAGAAATGACAGGGAAGAATAATACCAATCCTAGCCGCCATCTGCAAGGAGCAACAGGATGAAAGCATTACGTAAAATAAAATTGAAGACTTACTTCAAAACAGAGAGAGAGAGAGAGAGAGAGAGAGAGAGAGAGAGAGAGAGAGAGAGAGAGACTATTAGATGCTACGAAATTTTAAAATCATAATTCTGAAAAAAAATTCAAATTAATCCTTCCGTAAGAGACTGTAAAAACAAATAACTGACAACAATACGAAGGCTTAAAGCATTAGCTTTCCAAAGAGAATACAGATCCTTTATATTTACAGAACTGCCCACCACGAGGTAACACTTTGTAAAAATACTTTTTGCACCAGTTTCTATTATGATAAAAGAAAAATACCACTCGGAATAAAAAGAATTAGACGCTGCAAGGCTTCAAAGTCATCATTTTTCCTCTCTGATGTCCCGACATTTCGGGTACACGACAAACCGTAAGGGAATTCTTAATAAACGTGAGAATAAGATCAATCTCGGATGCGATTCACAACCTCACCGGGAATTTCTTTGCCTGGAACCGGCGTCTCTCGCTGCCAGACGTAGGGGCAAAACGTGGCGCCGGCGATCTCCGAAAGTTAACTTCCGAAGTTATCCTAAATAACAGATAATTTCTCTTATCAACAAACGAATGAAATCGGCGAACTTGTGTTACGTCCTTTTCCGGGTAATCACAAGTTTAAAACGACCCGTAAAGGCCGTGTGTACCAATCCAGACTTGTCGAGTGATATGCTGAGGTGAGATTCCAGAATTCCCAGTCTGCCTGGAATGCTGATGTGGGAGGTATCTCTCGGCCGACCTTCAGTGCGTGTTCCAACGTGGCGGCTAGCGGTTCGTTCAGACTCTCCGGGTCATGATGGAAAGCGCTTGAAAAACTTTTCTTCCGCCTCTCTGGAAAGCCTCCATGTAAAAATCTCTTGCACGAGGTCCTCGTAGAAGCCGCCGAAAATGACATTCTCCCCCAATAAAACGTTTTTTGCAATTATAAGATTTTCATGGTACGGGAAGTTACGGCGCCAAACTTGGTAAGTTCCTACGAGGTAGAAGAGAACAATGAGCATCAGATAACGATGTGACTCTCACAATCTCTCTAGAGATTGAGTGATAAATGAATGGACGCTGAACGAGCTCTATTCAGACGGGAAATACCATAAAGTGATATTCAAAATGTCATGAGAAAAAAGTCGAAAAGAACTTGGAACTGTTACTTTTTTAACTCGAGTGAGGGGATAACTTATGCAAAAATATGACATCGGTGAAGATGAACCAAGAAATCGAAGAGGACGCGGGAAAGATGAGAGACTAAGGCAAAAAAGACAACAACTTTGAAAATAGAACGATGAGAGGAAATAGTTCCCTCGGAGGCAAAACTTTTGTTTACTCAAGGACTGATTTTTTTGTTTGCATATTTTCCATTCTCTTGTGGATTACACCTGCTGCTCGATCTGCCGCCAAAGGTAATGTGACATTAGATGCTCGAAAAATTTACTTAATAAAAAGTTAGTTTTAATATTTGGATACCAAGTATACTCAACTCTTCTTTTATAAAACCAATGGTTTTTCTTATCTTATGATACTTTGATATAAACTGTTATTTAGTCAAAATAATTTCATTTCCATTGGGTGTTAGGTATCATTAAATCAATTTTAGATGCGAGCAGCATTCTTTGACAACTGTAGAGTAGGACTAATAAGTTTTTTAATACTACTTACACTCATTCTGTAATAACTAGGACAAACGACAGTTCAGCTTCATTTGTGAAATTCACATGCTAACTGAACATGACATTAAAAATAGCCTGAAAATATATTTTTTACATTTCAAGCAAATTAACTACACCATCTTTTCAGATGTGATGCCCATTATCATAGTACAATATTGCACACTGAAGGACTTTGTCGGGGTGACACGTTTTGGCTTCATTTTCCCCACTTTTAAAATTAACTATGCAAATCATATCTTTCTATTTATTCAAGCAGCTTCTTATTAAACATACAAGTTATATTCAATATCAGTTTGACAAAGTTATTGAATTTTCCAATAATTTTAGTAGCATGAAATAGTTATGCAGAAGGTATTAAAATGTTCTTTTTGGTTTGTGTGTGTGTTTTTTCTTCTTCTTCTTTTTTGCCGTCGAACGAGTAGTCAAATCGTAATCAAATGTGAAACGAGTAATTGGTGGTCAAGAAAAAAATAATTCCGTCGACTGCATAGACAGAATTATTCATGATGTAGTCATTAAACACAATTAATTATTTATTTATAATCCTTCATTTGTAATATGTGCGGGTTACTGAGAGAGAGAGAGAGAGAGAGAGAGAGAGAGAGAGAGAGAGAGAGAGAGAGAGAGAGAGGTGATGAAAATCTAGCATATGCATTCTCATAACTTGTATCTAGGAAATGTTTCAGAATGCGGTATCACCCTTTAAAATTTATTCTATGTGTGCTAGGTTCTTCTTGAACTTGAATTACTTCCCTCAGATTCATAAACGGCATTTAATTCTTATAGAGCAAATTGTAATTTAAAATCCCAACCAATATTTCAAACATTTCTCTCATTGTGTCAGCAGGTTAGTCATTGTCATAAATTTCCCTTTCTCAATCAATTGAAGGCTGGTTTGTACAAATTCCAGCCGTTCTGTCACAAAAGGTGATTTATGAAATGCTTTCACCGAACAGTTACTTTATTAGGCTTCAAGTTGAAATTTACTTCAGAATATAGAAGTAAAGAATATAAATTAAGTATGACGGATTCATTTCCTGGGTCCTTTCCCAATTCAAATAAATTCATTTTGGCGAACGCATGCGCATTATACTCACACATATACATATATTTATACAGTACACATATACACTATATAATATATATTATATATATATATTAATATATATATATATATATATATATATATATATATATATATATATATATATAATATATATATATTAATATATATATATATATGTATATATATATATATATATATCTATACATATATAAAATACACACATATATGTATACATTTATATTTGTATAGATGTCTGTATTTTTGAGTACAAATTCATAAGACATATCTGCGCGTCTCCAGGTTTGTTCGGTGATGTGTAAAAAAGTATAAGTAAAATGTGTATGAATTATTATATATATATATATATATATGTTACGCAAAATGTGGATAATTGCCAAATGTGTACATTTTGCAATTAATTTTGCCTATTGTGTACAATTTGCAGCGCTTGGTGCCGATTGTGCACAATAGGCAAAATTGATTGCAAAATGTACACATTTGGCAGTTTTTCTACTTTTTGCAAGGACATTTTTGCCAATGTAACATGATTTTGCAACAGTATTTTGCCAAATGTTAACAGATTTTGTCGGACTTTAAAGAGCAGTTTTGAGCAGAATTATTCGAAATTCTCAGACTAAGACTAATATGAAACACTTCTTGTTTACGAGCTGAAATCGTGCAGTTGGGCAAGGAGGAGGGCAGTTAAACCAGATCTACCAGCTCAGTAGCAACTACCGTCTCGCCCACCTCATCTTCCCTGCTACTACAGAGGTCTGTCCTACCAACTCACAAGTGGCATGTCGGACTTTAAAGAGCAGTTTGAGCAGAAGTTGGACAACTTATTACAGTCTAAGAATGACAATGTGGTCATTCCTCGGAAAGAGAAACATACACAGTGGATAGCTCAGCTGCTTAAAATTGAAAAGGAAGGGCCTAAAACCAGCGATGACTATAATATGAAAAAAAGATTCGAAATTCTCAAGAGTTGGTGACGATGACCGACTTATTCGGAAGCGTAAAGGATTGGAAACTGAATTTAAGTTTATAGTGTGCTTTGAGGAAGTTCATCAGGCCATTTCGGTCGCGCATTCAGCTGTGGGTCATGGCGGTGAAAAGAAAACTTTCAAAGAAGGACAAAAGAAGTGGGCTAATTTGACTATGCAGTGCTGCCAGATGTTCATAAGTTTTTGCATTGAGTGTCAAGAGAAGAAAAAACGTAGAGTATATAAAGGTCTGGTGGTGAAGCCTGTTAGAAGCGAGGGACTATTTTTCATGCCATCGGATGCCCCAAATTGATTGATCAATCTTCAAACCATTACCTGATGGGGTATTTAAGTATATTCGGAGCCTTCATCAACCATTTCAGCAAGTTTTGTCTGCTGTGGCCCCTTACATCAAAACGAGCTGAGGAGGTTGCTAACACGCTTCTCCCAATATTTTTGACCTTTGGCACTCCCGTTATCCTGCACTCGGATAACGGGAGAGAGTTTGTGAATGCCGTTATATCAGAGTTGTCTACGCTCTGGCCTGAACTTAAGCTCGTCACTGGTCGGCCGCGCCACCCACAAAGCCAAGGTGCAGTTGAAAGATTGAATGGAGTCATTCAAGACAAATTAAAAATTTGGATGCACAAAACAAGTCCAGCAGGTGGAGCGTTGGGGTCCACTTTGTCCAGTGGCAAATAAACATTTCGGAACATGAAACCATAAAAACAAGTCCGTTTTAAAGTCACGTTCGGATCGAACCCAAGGTAGGTTTCCTAGCATCCACTGTTATTCCACCTAATATATGCTCGGCAATATAAGAACTAAAGAATATTTAGACACCATCCTCCCAAATGAAGCCGAAGGGGCGGCTGATGAAGGAACAAGAAGGAGAGGAGGAACAGGAAGGAGAGGAGGAACAGGAAGGATAGAGAGTGGAGAAGAGGCGCCGCAATTCGCTGAAGCTCGGCCACTGGCTGCAGCCGGCCAAGAAAAAACCGCACTTAGAATGACAAGGAGAGCGAAACACCTCCTAAGTGCCCTACAAGTGGGTGACAACGCGACGCTGAAAGTTCCCGAGTTTGATCGTGGGCCGAGTGACAGCAGGAACCTCCTGGTTGTGGTACTGCAGAGAGACGAGGACCTGTACCAGGTAGGCTGCAGAGAAGGACGCATAACCACCCGGTACACGGCAGCTGACATGGACCCCGTTAAGGAGAAGCTCCTCACCCCAGATGAGGTTCCCGACTATGAAATGGCTTTGAGAACCGCTGTAACCAGTACACAGGAGGCCAAGGGAATGAGAAGTGTGCCTATAATACAAATTGCACGACTTCCAGATGCTCCTGCACAAATAAGCTGTTAAAATGTAACTCTCGTTGCCACCCTGGTCGTTCTTGTAGCAATATTTAAGTGTTAAAGTAGTGTCATCCCTTTTAGTTTGAACAATAAATACTAATAATAACTAATTTTTAATTTGAACAATAATTATTAATTCTCTTTGATTCTTGTTCATTCTGCCTATTGTGTACAATCGGCAAAATGCCGTTGCTTTTTTTAAAAAAATGGCAAAATTTTGCCATATGTGGATAATTATCTACATTTGGCAACGCAATTTCCAAATGTGTACATTTTGCAACTTTCTCGCAAAATGTACACATTTGGCAATTATCCACATTTTGCGTAACATATATATATAGATATATATATATATATATATATATATATATATATATATATATATATATATATTATATATATATATACATGGCTGGTCAAAAACGTTCTGTTACAACAGAATTCTATCTAATAAAACGAGCCTATAGAACTTAACTTTCTTGGGGAATTTTTTTTTGTTTTTTTTTTTTTTTTTTTTTTGTTTTTTTTTTTTTTTTCCGTTTTTATGTTTTTTTTTTTTTTTTTTATTTTACTAGTACTATATATTTGTATATATATGTATGTATGTATGTATGTATATGTGTGTGTGTGGTGTGTATGCCGCAAGATACAGCAGTAAGCCTAATTACGCAGAGAATTTCAATGAGGAAGATCTTACCTCCAAATATACAAGAGATTTTAGAAGAGACCTTCCAATGAAGAGCCTCGTCTTAAGAGACCACTATTTTCCGTTCGTCTCAAACACTCTTCTGCTGCTTAGTTATTTGAAGAAAAGATCTTAGAGGGAACGATTAATCTCTCTCTCTCTCTCTCTCTCTCTCTCTCTCTCTCTCTCTCTCTCTCTTGATAAGAAGACACAAAATGCATTGGATAAATTCAGCGTTTACACAGTATCTGTTTTATTCTAGCATATCAGAGTTTGCCAGCTATTCCCCAGCTTCATATTGAAAACAAAATAACTAAAAACCCTGAGTAATCTTAAATTAACTACGTTATGCTAATTCGAACTTTAAATTGGGAAAAATCTTTAATTCCAATATTTAATGCTCCTTCCACATAAGACATGCAAAGGAAAAGTAATAAACCACTAACAAGCCGGCTTTACCAAAAAAAAAAAAATCACGAGCTTCCATTCTTAACCGATAACTAACTGTTACTTAAACACATACGAAAACAAGCATATTTTAGGTAAAAAGGAACATGATTGACTTTTGATTTAACAACTCCCACATAATACTTTAAAGTGATAGAAAAAAAATTCATCGGTAATTCATCAAGATTTATTTCAACAGAGTTCTCGGGCATACAAAGCATTTCTGTGTCAGCCTTAATATGCATACATGCAAATATATAAATATATACATACATATATATATATATATATATATATATATATATATATATATATATGCATACATATGTGCGTATATATATAATAAAAGCATCAAATGAAAAAGATATATATATATATATACATATATATGTATATATATATATATTCTATATATATATATATATATATCTATACGATGCATACATTGTGGTATTACTATATAAATATATCACTACATATATACGTAAGATAGATATATATATATATATATATATCTATATAGGTATATATATATAGATATATATATATATATATATATATATATATAATTATCAAAGTATAATATTGTATATATATACATATATAATTATATATATATATATATATATATAAATATATATATATATTATATAACCTCCGTCTCATAAAAAGGCTTCCAGTGCTATATTTATGTGTGTGTATATTCCTTATTTAATTTTCAAGTGGATGCAGAACGTTGGAGGTTTCATCACTATCATTGCAAATATTTGAAAACTATCTTGAACTACCATAACATTTAACGGCTTAAAGGTGCACTTGGGTACTGGCTTTATAAACGCTACAAAATATCTAAGATTCATGTATGTACGCACCAACAAACAATCACACACACACACGCATATATATATATATATATATATATATATATATATATATATATATATATATATAATATATATATGTATATGTATGTATGTATATATAATTCACACATATTTCTATATGTATTTATATAAATGTGCATATATATTTGTATGCATATGTATATATTAATATAATATATATTATATATATATATATATATGTATGTATGTAAATGTATTTTTATATACACATACTTATATATATATATATATATTATATGATACACATATCTATGCATATATATATCTATATATATATATATACATACACACACATTAACATATATATATGCATATATATGTATATAGGTATGTATCTTTATATAATTTATATACATATATAATATACATATATTCTATCTAACAATCGTGGATTAAACAGCGGACCAAGAATCCGGGTCGTTCTTTTGTGGAGATAAATCACTTTGTTTTTAATCCCATTCATAAGGATTCGTCTTCTCCTTTGTTGGGGATAATGAAATGATGAAATCAGATAAGGATTAAAGGGACGCAAAGGCTTTTAACAATGGTTGCGATCCTCATAAAGACACCTCGAATGACATCATCTACAAATTCCAATTAACCTTACTCTTACTTCGAAGGGAATATTCCACCAGATATATGGCCAACTTCTACACCTGTTTTGTACTGGTGAAATCAAAGTTTTTCACGGATTAGAAAACTTCGTCTCCACGTGAAGTTCAAAGTGATTTCTGTTCCTTCAAAACATTGAGAACGAATCTATATTATATATAATAAAACATATTTTGGGCATAATAAAAAAAACACTGCATTAAAATGAGGATACCGGGTATATTAAAAGAAGCGAAATCAAGAGATAATATATGAGATGCCCAGTCATATCGGATACTAAGCTGACCTGACCTTGGAGTTGACCTGGTCTGAGACTGAAATGGCTCGTTTCCAGTTAAAGAACTCTCAACGCTCACGGCTTTCAAGTAGAAATGATTAATAATGACATAAAAAGAAATCTGTACCATACAAACATCGATTTGAAATTCCTGAATATGTTTACTTTTCGATCCAAATGCTATAAAGTCTCAGAAAAATATGTAATCAATTAATTAGAAATGTCTTGTCCCCGTACATTACAAAACCCTGAAATTTCAGGCAGATAGCGAAATGCACTTAGGGGCATTTGATCCCCCCAGGGGCTAGTACTGAATACGGCGAAGCAGTGATCCACCTACACTGTTTCGGCGTTGATTAGTGCAAACCTCTGGTGGGTCAAATGTGTTTCGCCGTATTTCGCTATCTGCCTGAAATTTCAGGCAGTATGTGTGCGTGTGTGTGTGTGTGTGTGTGTTTGTATATGTGTGCTTTGCGAAGCTGTTGGCATGAGATTTCCAGTGTTACTCTTTTCCCCAACCCTGACTGTTATCCACCACAACTGACTAACAACCAGGTACATTTAACAGCGCATTTTCTGAGAACAAATTAGTGTCTCCTGCTGGGATCCTTCAAGGAGGGTCTCTCGCAGACTAGAAGAGGATCATACATACATGCATACATACATTCATACATACAGACACACATATATGTATGTATATAAATATTTATGATATATATATATATATGTATGTGTTTGTGTTTGTGTGTTTATGTGTAAACGAATGTAGAAATGTGCGTCTGTCCATCTTTTCGTGAGTGGATTCCTGCGTGCGTTAATTAACAGACCCACACAAATTTGCGAATACAGGGGCTGGTATACATAAACTAGAAATTAATGCTGGCCAAGACTTATCTTTATTTTTCTCGTAGACCAGTGTTGATGACACGTCATTACACTCGAGAAATTAAAATAAGCTGAAGGAGACGCGGCCTAAAACCTGGATCGCTGGCTAGGCCAATTTCCCTGGAAAAGTCCGGAAACGAGATGATGCATGAGGAAAAGAATAAGTAAAAAGGAAGAGGTAATTGTGAACCTAATATGTAGAATAGCGAGGCGCTAATTAATTCCCGTCGGCAAATTAGGGACTAAGCATCACCAATTTCCTCTGGTACACCAGGCGGCAGACATGATCTCATCCGGTCTGATTCGCAAAAAAAATAAAAAATAAAAAATAAAAAAAAAAATAACAAAAGCGAAGTGCTCGTTATATAATCCCCATTTCTCTAAATAGAGAGCATTTTACATAAGTTGCAGCTGATGAAAGGCCGGATGTTAGGAATCTGATTTGCTTCATCATGAGCTGGAAATGGTAATTTCCTTTCGGTATTATGTTGTATGAGCCGCGGCCAATGTAACCTTAACCACGGGCCGGTGGTGCCCTGGCCTATATCATTGCCAAAAGCGAGATCATGGCTAACTTTAACCATAAAGAAAATAAAAACTATCGAGGTTAGAAGGCTGCAATTTGGTATATTTGATGGTTGGAGCGTGGATAATCAACTCACCAATTTGCAGCTCTCTAGCCTCAGCAGTTTTTAAGTTCTGAGGGCGGACAGAAAAAGTGCGGACGGACGGACAAAGCCAACACAATAATTTTCTTTTCAGAAAACCAAAAAAGGATGATTAAGTTTCGCAGTAAAAATGTTAAATCGGTAAAGATGTTGAAAAGATTAGTGAATGGTTGTTTCATTAAGAAAAGTTTTTTTATAATTATAAAGAATTAATAAATGCAAGCAAAGTTAATTTTTCTTTGTGTTTGTTCTCGTAGGTTCTGTTAATTATTAATAAACAAACTGGAACATTCCTGATACGGTGAGCGGAATTCCTATGTCTTGATAACCCTATTTCACTGCAACTGAAGAATTAAAAGAAATTGCATTGTTGGTGGTGGATACATCAAGACTTCATCAACTTTATTCAAGTACTGTTCTTTAAACTAACAAAGTGAAAACGTGAAGCGAAAGACTTTTACGATTAATTTTATTTACCTAGATTGCATCTGATAAGGGAAGAGACTATAAACACCTCTTTTCTCCTCGCTCAGTGTTACACGGAGTTACAAGGATTAGGATGTCTCAAAGACTTGTTAGTCCATCAGAGGAAACATCTTGTGCTCTCTTATCTCTAGGAACAGGTTTTACTGTTTATTCACAGTGTCAGTAATTACTACTCTGACCTTTGGCTTTTCATTTTTTTCCATATGTTTTACATTTTAGCAGTTTGTTAGAGCAGAAAATGGACAATCTTTCTCGCATTTAAAATTTCTTTAACGCCAATACTGGAGATTAGCTTTTGCTCTCACAATATGAAATGCAAAACTAAGGCAATTTACATTTGTTTCAAGAACTGCTAGATGCAAAAGAGCAATTTGAATTCCAATTTAAAAGGGTTTAACTGCCAAAGGGTAACTTGCGTTCATGCAGAACGAACATTTAAGATGAAATCAAGATTAAATATCGTTATCCTATCAAAACTTGCGTTTACGTTTTAAAGGGGTAAAGGGGTAAAATCAATTTATTTTGCCAGCAACATATGGAAGTTGCAAGAGGGAAACAAGTCTAATTAAAATCACTGGGAAATTTGGATGAAATAATGTCTTCTTACAGGGCTATAAAAAAAGGCTCCTTACCGGGCTATAAAAAAGGGCTTCTTACAGGTCTATAAAAAAGGGCTCCTTACAGGGCTATAAAAAGGGCTTCTTACAGGGCTCTAAAAAAGGGCTCCTTACAGGGCTATAAAAGAGGGCTTCTTAAAGGGCTATAAAAAAGAGCTTCTTACAGGTCTATAAAAAAGGGCTCCTTACAGGGCTAAAAAAAGAGGGCTTCTTAAAGGGCTATAAAAAAGAGCTTCTTAAAGGGCTATAAAAAAGAGCTTCTTACAGGTCTATAAAAAAGGGCTCCTTACAGGGCTATAAAAAGAGGGCTTCTTAAAGGGCTTCTTAAAGGGCTAAAAAAAAGGGGTAACTTGTTCGTTATTAAAACCTCCAGACATAACGAATGCAAATGCAAAGTAATTACTATGATATTCGATGTCTCTTGGAAGTTTAGCCTTTTTATTTAGTATCACCGATATTAAATTTTCTTGTTTCCTTAGCAATCCAAGCTACTTCTTGAACTCTCGGTAAAACAGGATCGAAGCCACTCTCAGAATCGCCGTTACTGCCTTCATCCCCCCACAACAGGATCTCGTTTCTTTTTTTTAATCCCATGAATTCATGCACTGTTTAAAATAGGGTCCCCGGCCTCCTTTTAGAATCCCATGACTTCATATCAGCCTCTCAAAAGCAAAACCTTTTCCGTCCCACCCATTTAGGATCTCCGCTACATTACGAACTCTCCCTTGAGCGGGATCCGGTTACTTCATAAACTCCCTCGAAAATAATAGAATCCCGTTACCTTCTGCGATCTCTCAAAAACTGGATCTCGCCCCCAAACCCCCAACCCCACGCCCACCCACCCCTAGAATCTTGTACATTTCTACACTCTCGTATGCTGGATCTCCACTTTCATCTATGAATTCATATTGATTCACGATTATTTTCAAAAGGGAACCGCAGCTTTTCTCTTAGAATCACTAATGCCTTGCTAGACAATAGACTTATCTTTCTCTTTGAATTCCGTTACTTTCCAAACCAGGGTCGCTGCCTTTCGTTTAGAATCCTCACTATTTTGGAATTGGAATATTAAGTTTAGGCCACAGACCAAGTTCTGGGACCTACGAGCTCATTTAGCGTTGAGAATAATGTTGAAACAATTGCTAGGAGAGGGTGGAAAGTACGAGGAAGAAATAGAAAATGAACGGAGGTGTAGTAAATGGAATGAAAGGGACTACAGCTAGGGGGAGAAGGGACGCCGTGAAGGGCCTTAAGTAATGTCAACAGTGCAACCCGCCTATGTTTCGTACACCGTAGAAAAAAAAAATATGATTTTACCTTTGAGATAATATTATCTGTTCTAACTAGCTGACACATCAAATTTCTAAAGTTTATCTATCTTAGGCAGTTATGACTGTACAAAGACAGTTTTGCTCCTTGTCTTACTTTAATAAAGAGAGTATCATGTTCCAACGTATAATAATATAATAATGTGACACAAAGAAATTCTAATGAATGTCGATAAATAAAAAACGATACTTATCTTTCAGATAAGCCAATGAAAAGATATATAAGTGCAATTGGAGACATATAGTATAGAGAGAGAGAGAGAGAGAGAGAGAGAGAGAGAGAGAGAGAGAGAGAGAGAGAGAGAGAGAGAGAGAGGTTGGAAATACCTCATCGTTATCCGAAAATATCAAAAGGCAATTTTTCCCTCTTTGATTAAAAGAATTCGGCTATCGCATTTCTGTCTTTCTGTTCTAGTATCAGGGTAAAGAGAAAAAACTTTCCCCTTTTTTACGACCGGTCTTTGCCAAACATTTCCTCTCTTAATAGTAACAATAAATTCAAGAACAAAAATATTCTGAGTCATGGAGCACCTAAAACTTTTCCTACGGCCAATTTTGGTAGGAAGTGACATTAATGCGTTCGTTATTTCTGTAAGTGACTTGAATGGTGACGACATCGCAATTCTACAGTGACGTGCTAATCATAAAAATACATCTTTTTTTTGTTCCTGTCGCCACTTATCTCCCTGGAATGATTTTCCAGAGAAAACCGAAAAAGGTCACTACCAGACACAACTAGCGCACAGCAATTCACCTGTATATTACACTCACTCTTGTGGTTACCGGATATCACTGTTCTCCCTTTCCAGTACCACCTACGTTTCATTTGTCCCGAAATTCTTTTGCTTTTCGCCCATAAGGTCTGCAGGTTATACTATTTTCAACCGTTCTATATCTTCCACGTGTCCAAATGACCTCAATATACTCACAGACGTACACGCACACGAACATATTTTACATCTCTATATATATATATATATATATATATATATATATATATATATAATATATACATATATATATTTATAATATATATACACGTATACACGTACGTATGTAATGCAAGAGACCACAAGAGTCGCAACCCAGAATCACTTTGGGATTCCCGCCCGAGTGCCGGAAGGAGAAAGGACCCGAACGATCATCAATTTAGCAGGCTGACAAGAAGAGACATCGGGGAAATCGACTACGATGAATTATAAAATTCCCGAAATTCACAAAGAGAAATCAAACAATCTATTTTATTTGATGGAATCTCACACGCGCTACTGAACATGAAAATTAACCGAGAATTGGGTCAGAAAAAAAGAAAGAAAGAGGGGAGGATTTGGAGGATAATCCGTTATAATCTCTATTTTCGCATTCAGATGATAATTGGGCTCGAGCTCTGAAGCGACGGAGAGATCAGTTTCGATTAGCGAAAATAAATCGTTCCACTTCTACCCATAAGGTCTCAGTCTCAACGGACAACTGAGTGAGGCTTCTCAGCGCCTTCTTCTTTTTTGCGATACTTCGTCGATTTCTGAAGCTTTGCATAACATTAACGTCTTCTACTAACTTGTCTGAACGTTGGTCTTAACGAGCTCCATATTCCTACTCTGCGCGCCAATTACCCGGCTATTCTATGCGCGCCAAATTCCCAACTATTCTATGCGCGCCAAATACCCGACTACACTTGACGTGCCAAATTCCCAATTACTCTGATTCCTGACTCTATTTTACGGTCCAAATTCACGACTTCAGTTGTCTATCCCTGTCTCAACATCGCTGACTTTTGTATCTCGATTGAACTCTTATGTCTATGCCTCCTACCAGATAAAGCCTTCTACCCATACCAAGTTATCTTCCCCATCAATGCTACTACTGCTTATCTACCTTCAACCCGTTTTGTATTACAACTTAACAAAATCACCATTATCGCCTCCAGCGATGCAAAGGACCTCTGGAGAATTCAAAGACCATGTCTTTCCTCCGCTCTCGTATCCACAAATACAGCAATCTCTAGCTTCCAGTCTCGGAGTTCTCGTCCAAGGAGATCTGGGTTTTCCGACGTTTCTGGTGCCCAAAGTAGCTCAGTTGATAGTCTCGCAACATCCTCCACGGGGTGGTGCAAAATAAGCCCAAGACATCCCTTTCACGGTCATGCCATACTTACACGTTATCTATCTTTCGCGAGCCATTTCTGCGTATTTGATGTCCAAATCTTATTCTGCTTGCTCATTGCTTGATTTACCTTATTCATAGACTTACTAAATTCATGAGCATCTGCCCTTGATAGCATTCCGATATAGGAAGGTATACCCATATTCTATTAAGTACAACGACTGAAAAGCTTTTTACATAATGTCTCACAAGTACTCGTCTCATAGATAGTCTTTGTTTGTAAAATACTAAATTACTGAAAGCATATTTAGAACGGTTTACAAACGGCGATATACGAAACTTTTCGTGCAAGAATAAATTCGTGTGTATTATTAACATATTAGGTATCTACAGTATTTAACTGAAGCTCCGCTCAAATTTAAAAAGATATATTACAAAAGGAAAATAAATTGAAATATTTTTCATGTCATTTAATTTATGTGCATAGGTTTTGTGCTATTATAAAAAAAAATTTAATTAAAATGGAAAGATAAACAATATTCTAGTAAAACCCATGAAAAGAATGTGCTTTTAGATTTCCAATAACATTGGCGTTTTAATGATATATATATATATATATATATATATATATATATATATATATATATATATATATATATCATATACTGTCATGTTATTTATTTCATAGGGTTCGGCCTTTTTCAGCCATTCAGTCTGAGCTAGGTTCCAATTATACACCTCCATTGTTGTGAATATATACAATATATAATTATATATATAATATATAAATATATATATATATTATAATATATATATAATATAATATAATATAATATATATGTATATTACTAGCATACATAATAATATATAGATAAACTATATTAGATTATATCTGCTATATACTATATCTATATATATATATTATATATATAATATATAACTATAGATATAATATATATATATTTATCATATACTGTCATGTTACTTATTTCATAGGGTTCGCTTTTCAGCCATTCAGTCTGAGCTAGGTTCAATATACACACACATATATATATATATATATATATATATATATATATATATATATATATATATCGTGTATATATATATCTATCTATACATATATATATATATATATATATATATATATATATATGTATATGTATATATTCACAGAACTGTTGGATAAACAATTACATTACAATGTCAATGCTACTGAAAATCCAAAAGCATATCATTTTTGAAGCCTTCGATTTGAATATTGTTGGTCTTTTAATTTTAATACAAAAAAGTTTGACTATAAAAGAAACATGCGTTCATAATGAATATACAAAGTTATCTGTTAATCATAGAAATGTACAGTACTAACAAGTCATGAAGAATATTATGATTTAGTCCTTTTGTAATATAATATTTCTTTTCGGATCTGAATGGAACACAAGAGGCACCTGGTTCAATCAAATACTACAGATACCTGATATCTTAAAAAGGTGTGAACAGTGTGGTCAAGTCGGCATCATGACCTCGTTCTGATCACTAGGGATACGGGTTCGATTCTCGCTATAGGACATCAGAATTATTACTCAATTTTCTTGCATTTAGGTCTCTTCCCCTTCCGTGTATTTTGTTCCGAGATTGAGTGAATTTGATATTAAATGAAATTTTTTAGATTGGTATTTCTGCATAGAAAAAAACACACACACACGCACACACACACACTATGGTGCACCTACCACAATCGTCCAGTTACGAAGTACATAATTCCTCGGTAAGGTCAACCTAGGCACAATGCAGCAAAGCAGCGTGCCATCTGATCGTCACGGTCGACAATGAAGTCTTTTGCCTAATGTTCACTTTCTTTTCATTCAACATAAGAATAGTCTCAATTCACTTTAATAACTAAACCTAATGTTCATATGAGCAATCACGTAAAATAACTAGGCATTGAGTTACAAATCAAGCAGGTTAGACCAAGTTCAAGACCGAAGACTATGTCGGTTGAGAACTTGGTCTTGCGTTTGTTTATCTAACCAGCTGCATCGATTGGGGCTGTTAACAACAATAATCTCTTCGGCAAAGGACGAATCTACAACATAACCTAATCTAAAGCGTAGGTCCCTCTTGTATTTGCCAATCGTTGATCAGTGAAGACCCCTTGCACCTGGTTAATATTTATTGAATATTACGACAGGTGGCAGAGTCCACAGGAGAATCTTGGATCTACGAATTTCATCATGTAACAGAGAGAGAGAGAGAGAGAGGAGAGAGAGAGAGAGAGAGAGAGTTTCTCCCATGGAGATGGATGAATATTGATGTCCTAATTTATTCATTAACATGTATATCCCTCTGACCCCTACAATAGATGCGTTTCTAAGCATATTCACCACGAAGGCTACAGATGTCTGGGTTTTTTGGGCAGTTCAGTTTTCCTATACTAAAGTTTTTTTATGTCATCCGGAGTTAATTAAATTCTATTTGCTTTGCTGTGGTTGTAATTAGTCTAACAGTAATTACACTTCGTTAATTAATAACGGTCTTCAGTCATGAAGGCTCGGAAAATTCTGAATAAGCTTCAACTAGAGTAAGTTGTCGTCAATCACTTATACTATTCTAAATATTAGAACTCATAGTATTCTATCAGTAATTATACATCCGATAACATTAATTCTTGCAGCAATTATACTGATTAAGTTGCAAGATGCCTACCTTTGCACCAATTGACATTTTATAAAATAAATTCAGTGACCATTTTGAGGGATTTGTTTAGTAGTTATAATATGAGAGTAATGTTATTGATCCCTCGTATTAGACGTGATTTTCATATTCGTGGTATGAACTGAATTTACTCCACTTACCTAAGAGCGATTCATGGCCAATCTGTCAAAAAAATTTAAATTTAATTATATTAAATAAAACTCCTCGACTTGCGAGATTCCCTTCTCCGTCCTGTGAGTGACAGCTAGACGGTCGAGATAGTATAAGCTCGCCACATCAGCCCTTATTATAATGTTACATGAACGAAAATAATCCGACTGCTGACGATCCAAGCTCTTTAATACGTCCAGATTTTGTCTAGGTATTTTAGCTTTCATTTAAAATAACTTCTATAGCCTGACCATCAAAATTCAGCAAAGGCAAACCTCATTACTCTTTAAACTATCACATCTCTCTTCGTCGTCTCTCTACTTACATAAATGAATAAAGGGAAAGAGGAATGAACGGAAACGAAAGTGTACCACCAAAATGTCATTTGGAAGAGAGTCGGCGAGACCGTTATTTAAAAGAGACTTCTCTTGTTTGGAGTTGAATTAATCCTTTTTCAGTCCCCTCCTTTCTGAGCCAAAGACAGGACAAAAGATCAAGGAGTCTGACTCTCCGGCTGGTTTAAAGGAACTGAGCTACGGCCTTATCTTTTTTTTTCTGTTCATTAAATTCTATAGGACCTTGCCGTTTGTGTCAGCACAGATTTTCTCTGATCTCTGTATAAAATCACGAAATATTACCACATGTGGCGGATAAAAGTGCCCTTTTACCGATTATAGATATAGATACAGAGAATAATTTTGATTTAATCCTACAGAATAATTATGTAGGATTATAGCATAAATTCCGTGAGGCGCTGCGTTTCATATTACACTTGGTTAGATTTCCCTGAAAATTAACGCTCATAAAATACTAAATTATATCCTGTTACAAAAAATAATTTTGAAGCTGAAATTACATGCACTATTCTAGTATCCAGTCGCTTTTGTATACAATCACACCACAACAGACAGGCTTAATCGCTTAATTTAGGGAAGTGAATTGTGTTCAGAATCCAGTATGGATCATAAACATAGCTAGATGTGATTCACCTGTGTTTTGAGTATATGGACTATACGGGATCTGATTTTCTCTTTAACACACTCGAGTTACCAATATTTTTCACATTTGCAAACGTACCCACAGTATGGAATATGTGTGATTTACCTATCAGTTCCCTTACATTAATTTTATGTTATATATATTTAGGGGTTTAGATATTTGAGGCCTTGTATCAGTACTATTTTGTGAGTAGGCATTAGTGCAGTGAAAAAATTTATAAAAGACACTATTATTTTAGAATTACCAATATAAACCAAATCACCTTTGCTCTTGTTTTGCAAGAGTGAAACATCTTGTTTCATGGGTAAATTCATAATGCTATGTGCTTTCCCTTCCTTTTTCTATGACTTCCTTACTTCAAGCAACCTGTAAATGATCGGCTAGATTAATCAAAGAAGACCAACTGAAAAAAAAGACGTTTTTCCCTTAAGAAAGCGACTAGGAAAGCAATCGTAAACCTGTAAATGATCGGCTGGTTCCATCAAAGGAAGGCAGAAAGGCAACAGAAAAAGAGACAAAAGAAAAACAGACCTTTTTGCCCTAAGAAAGCGACTAGGAAAGCATACAGTCGCACTCGTAATTTCTCTTGATGCACGTCCTAAGAATATAGATATTAACTTTGCTGTACGTTTTTTTTTCTATGGGACTCCATA
>NC_087213.1:20234725-20249725 GCF_015104395.2 Macrobrachium nipponense | reverse complement strand
TTTACTGTTTCTGTCATTTGTTCTTGCATGAATGTCAGTTCTCTCTCTCTCTCTCTCTCTCTCTCTCTCTCTCTCTCTCTCTCTCTCTCTCTCTCAGTGGAGTCATCAATCACCCGGGTCACGCCTTTATTTACCAATCATGCTTGTCACTATCAATATACCGAGCTATGAAAGAATGCCACTGTCACCTGCACATATATATATAAATAATGAAATCTACGGGTAATGTATTTTACAGCATACGACCGCAGACAGGAAAAAAGCGTTTTAATGTATATGCTGTCCTTAAACCTACGAACACTTCATTCCTTTTAGCTAGGAATAACAGGGCTAGCGTATGGTGTGTGTCTCTGTGAGTTGGCGTGTACCTCTGTGTATGTGTCTGTGTGTGTGAGAGAGAGAGAGAGAGAGAGAGAGAGAGAGAGAGAGAGAGAGAGAGCGTGCATATGTGCCGGAAGAAATCAATTTTTAACATTTTAGAGGAATATAAATGTGTTATTATCATGGAGACATTCCGTCTTGGTCAATCATAGTTATCAAGCGCCATAATTCAGCGTACGCTGTCCTGTCAAATACTACATCGAGAGAGAATATTCACGCAGACATGCAAAGCTTGTTGGTATTCTTAAATTGTTATTAAGAAGCATTAAACACACGGACTGAGGGCATTCTTGCTTCACGTATGCGGCGAGACACCTACTGTCTGTAAGTCCGCAGTTCCAGAAGGATAGTATCCGTACGGAAAATTCTGGACGGTTAGGTTGAATTTACATAGAAGTTTAATCTATATGTAACAGTCAAAATTACATACAGTCTACTTTGCTCTCTTGAGTGTCCTATGATACACAACTTTCACGACATAATCACAGGTAATCTCTCTCTCTCTCTCTCTCTGTCTGTCTGTCTGCCTCGTGTAACTCTGACAGCATGAAACGGTTATAATCTGAATTATCGACAACTCATATTGGTTATTTTACTGTCTATAACCTAGGTTATAGAGTAATTCTCACATTAGTATAAGCTCTCTCTCTCTCTCTCTCTCTCTCTCTCTCTCTCTCTCGCAATGCTCTAACACTCGCAGACAATTATTTGTAGGATTTTCTGCAACCTACTTTATTTCTCATACCGTCCTACAACCCCCCATAACAAAGCCATCATTACAACAGCCCGCTCTCTCTCTCTCTCTCTCTCTCTCTCTCTCTCTCTCTCTCTCTCTCTCTCTCGTGTGATCCTGCCACTAGGAGACAATTAGAGTCGTAAAGCTCTTATAGTCGCGCACCATATCATTTAGTTTCGACGTCTTGGGCTCGACCTGAGCGGTGTACTGCCGATTGAAGGAGAGACATTGCCGTAGATTTATCCATTGTTTTGCATCATCACTTTCCCATTAGCGACTATTCTTTCGTCCTTTTTCGCCGAGTTTATCATTGCAATAAAGCACCTAGTAAATAATATGACAGCGACAATCATCATCATTAATAAATTAGAACAACCCTCAGCAATGAAGCATTACTTTTGCGGCTGACTTGGGGTAATTATGGTGAATGACTGACTGCATGCGTGTCTGCTAGGATAATAGTCCGTAAAACCAACAGCAACCGAAAAAGCGAGAATAATGTCATTTCTCATCTTATTTTCTGCTGCAGCAGGGAATTCCGCTGCCCCTGCTAAATTCAACTACCGTAAACTTTAAAGTACGCTGTTTACTGAGTTTGTTTGCAAAAAGTTCGTTTTTCAAGTGAGTTCCTCACAGCATAGTCTGTCCGACAAAACATTTTTACGAACTCAGCGGGAAAAACATTTTCTGAACTAAAATGGTCAAATTCACATATTGCTCCGATTATTTTTTTGCTTTCTATTAGTATGCTTAACATCGAAGCAACGAAAGGCCAAGAGATCAATAAAAAATAGCAAATTAACAAAGTAAAATCGAAAGGAATGTTCCCTGAATAAATCGGCATAATACACAAACGGAAAATGGTTCTTGTTAAAAAAAAATAAATAAACACGTAAAGTATTGCATCCCGAGAATGTTTTCTTGGTTTGTCGAAATACTTTCAATTAACATCTACAGGAGACTTTAAATTTATGCTCAAGAAAAATACCTCATTGCTTATCCGTAAAATTCCGCTGTCTCATTGTCCACAGAACTCAAAGTGGAGTAGCCAGAAGAAAACAAAACCAGAATAATTCCTTACATTTTTTCATACCGCTGGCGAGAACCTAGTATCATTTTTCAAAGAGAATATTATGCAAAATTAAAACAAAAATCCATTCATCACTTCATTTTCTAATTCCAAAAATTCATGTGGGCGAAGCAAGTGCAACAATCATATATACTAGAAGAGTGTAACTGGTTTTTACAAAATTGAAAGAAATGAAAACTATGATTTGCTTAAGAATCTCTGGAATACCGAATCAAAAAGCAAAAAAAAATGAGCCGAAGGGTGGATGATCAACATAGCTATTTGTAGTCCTCTAGCCTCAGTATTTTTAAGATCTGAGGGCTGGTAGAAAAAGTGCAGACAGACAGACAAATCCTTCTCAACAGTTTTCCTACACAGAAAACTTAAAAAAGGTGGAAACATTGAGAAATATTAGTGGCTTCTTAGAGCTATGATTTCTTTAAAGCTAACAGTTGCACTTTGAAATGTGGCAAACCTCAAATTCAGCTTTAGGAAAGCTCATATTTTAGGAATAAGTGAAAATGCCAGATACTGAAGATTTCGGGAGACATTTCGAGATTTATCGTAAAGGTGGTTTGAAAATTCCCGTAAGTTAATAAATCAGAGATCAAGTTATATATTTGCCGACTAATAAATTATCTATTCAATAAACTTTTTTTTCAATTGCCTTAATGCAATCCATATTTCTTAAAATGTCTGACATTTTCATCTACAAGGACGTAAGTCGTCTGAGGCCTTCTACTTTCTGAGAAAAGAGGACAGCAAAAGTTTTCTATTCCAGTTGCCACAATGACTCATTAACGTTTTCGTTGGAATCAAAAGGTTCTCTGTTTTTATGAGCAACCAGCCGTGCTTTTTTTTCCTCTGAGAGAGAGAGAGAGAGAGAGAGAGAGAGAGAGAGAGAGAGAGAGAGAGAGTTCCCACAAAACATTACAACGAAGTTTCAAACATATATCTGCCAATTTTGTTGAAAGAATTTCACTGTAAGAGAGAGAGAGAGAGAGAGAGAGAGAGAGAGAGAGAGAGAGAGCATGTTCTTTCGTATTCCGCTTATATGCTACGTATATAGAAAAAAGTAAATCAGTGGCACGTTACTTTCTTAAGCCTTTATGATATCTTGATTATATTTTCTGAATAAGATAGAAAGGCCTCTAAAGTTTCTTTTTCTTTTTAAACTTCCTAAACGCCCCCATAACTTATCCTGAATTTGCATAAACATTAACCCCGTTCACACACAAAGTGCTCATTAGTCAACGTTGGTGATATCATTTTTCGATATAGTACGTTTTAAAAGTACCACCAGATAATGTATCAGTTTCTAAAAACACGCTATTACAATGAAATCATGAATAAAAATGTAACTTTACCGAAACAATTATAACAGAGTAAAACTTAGTGGGTAACCATTTCTGCGATGAAGTATAAAGCTGCCATTGCACTACTGAAATACTTTACAGGGAATCCAAAATTCCAATAAGCAGGTGGGGGGGGGGAGAAAGGAAAGGCTACATAGCTTTCTGTGTTGACTACGTTTGAATTCACCCATTACCATTGAAAAAGGCTCTTTATTAGATACTAGCAATCTACGGGCATGACTAGCCCCGTTTCACGGGCAGAACCAGCTCCGTTTCAGGGAATCCCTTCTCTCCCCATCATCTTCGGAGGATGGGGCGGGAGGTAGGATGAAACTCCATTATAAACCATCTTAGAGGTCCCACCTTAACCCGCCAAGTTTTCATGCCCATCGGACCAGCCGTTTGGTCGAAATGGAATGACAGACGGAAGGACAGACATAACGCCCATTATATTAAGATAATATATACATACATTACAATTATCAAATTCAATTCACAATTTAGATCCCGAGCTCTCCAAAAGTGAATAATATGCCGTGCGATAAAATGTGCTATGAATATTATCAGGTCCGAGTAAATATACCAATTAAAGCACGGAAAATTACGATCAGAGCTACAATTAAGGAACATTTCCCTTGCAACGCACTCGTGAAATAATTGGAAACAGACGCAACATTTGATCACAGACGAAAATGAACACACGTTAAGATCAAAGGCTCTCTCCTCTTTCCAGATTTATTCTTTAACACGGACCGCAAAATAAATGCGGCCATAAAGGAAAGCGTGCGAGTCGCCTCCCAAATCTAATTCGCAGACAGGATGCCTATGAAATGATGAATCAAATCCACTAAAATGCTCTCTCCCCTCTTCCCAAAGTTTGTTTGTTTGCGCGTTTGCATAGGGCAACTGGTTTTAGCGCACAGCTTGCATTCAACAGCTGTTTGCTTTACATACTCCGATTTATATATATATATATATATATATATATATATATATATATATATAGCATAATATATGTGTGTGTGTGTGTGTGTGCATTAAGCTACAAATGTCCTTTAATATCCAATTCGCTCTACCACGGAATTAACATATTTTCATGTGATCCGAAGGAGAATTTTTTTAGTTGACAATAATTTCGTCCTCTCGTGGATTCGAACCAGCGAACAGAGGAGAAATCAGGACTTCAGTGATTTACCGAGTCGGCCAACAAGCACGTATATGTTTGTTTGTTTGTATGGGGCTTTTACGTTGCATGGAACCAGTGGTTATTCAGCAACGGGACCAACGGCTTTACGTGACTTCCGAACCACGTCGAGAGTGAACTTCTATCACCAGAAATACATATCTCTCACTCTTCAATGGAATGGCCGGGAATCGAACCCGCGACCACCGAGGTGGAACGTTAATACCATACCAACCACGCCGGTGAGGCGCTTAAGCACGTATATGAATCACGGTGATGTTATAAAAATTCATATCTATGTATATTATTATTATTATTCTATTATTATAATATCTATATATATATTATATATATATATTATATATATAATATATATATATATATATATATATATATATATATATATACTATATGTATTACCGTTTGAATTCGCGAGGAAAATAATTCATTTCGAAATTCCGGTGAACTGTTGGGAAAAAGGGCCCAAAGCCAAGTGTGTGAATAAACAGAAATAAGGAAACTGGTGGCTACTGCTCTGGCTCCTCTCATTATTATGATCAAGAGATTTGAGTCGTGTTTTAGCTTTTTTTCCAACGGATAATGGAAACAAAACAGAAAACGCGACACAAGAAAGGTTTACATTTCCATGTTTAAGAAGTCGAAAATCAGCGGACGGTGGGTGGCTTAGGACAGGTTATAGGACGGGTACCTAGGGGCCATGGGGAGGGGTGGGTAGGGGGATGGTAGAGAAGGAGGGGGGTTGTTGTTCTTGGTTGTAGCGGGTTGGGCGAGGTGGAAGAGGATGAAAAGAACCGGGTGAACCCATTGTGAAGACGAATAAAGATTCCTCGTCGTGGTGGTTCGACCTTTCCTAGAACGTTTACACAGAAAGTGAAGGGTTGGTTTTGTTATGCTGGATTAGTGTTCTTTGTATCAGTTTACTCTTTCTCCTCGTACGCACTCGAGGAAGATTAAAGACACTTCTGCGGCTTCTGAAGGTAAATATCACGTTACTAGACAAATAGGAAGAATATAAAGAATAGGTCCGTGTTAAGCGATATGCACTGACAATGGAATTTGTGTAAGTGATCTTATAATTACATTTCTCTCGACATTACTGAAAATCACGTAACGTTACACAGAAAATAACGAACTACAGGCGTATTTCTGTGATGCCTGTTCTCTGACGAAATCCACTTCCTCTCTGCACTCATTTAATGAGAAACAAAATGTATCAAATCTAAAAGAAAAGCCCTTTAACCTTTCAGCATTATGAGAGAAAAGTCATTCTGAAACAATAGGCTTCCTGGAGGAGAGAATACACATTTCTCTTATCTGTGGTCACATTAATGTACAGGACCGTCGCATTTTGTGAAATAGCGGACATGTTCCCTGGATCAAAGGCTAGAGAGAGAGAGAGAGAGAGAGAGAGAGAGAGAGAGAGAGAGAGAGAGAGAGAGAGATTATCCACTTCTAATTGCGTGTCACAAAAACTATGATTTCTGTATCGTTTGTATTACTTGTCTCACAAGGAAAAACAAATATTTTTCTTTACAAAGTAATAAAGAAAGAAATTATTCATAAACAATGACATTCAATTATATGAGAACGGGACTCGTCAAAATAACAAGCTTTAAAAGGAGACCGTCTCATGATTAAGGAAAGGAAATAATCCGTCTGTTAAATGGCCAGTGTGTAGAAAATGTTATCGTTGAGACACTCTTGTATGCAATTATAATTGTTACACGCAAGTCTTGTCATTAGAGCACTTCAAGGAAAGGACGACACTCGATAGCGAACCCGTACTCGTCGTTCAATTATGTGTACACATAATACAAGCTGTTTGTTAACCTGGCAAGTTCAATAAACAGCCAGGCACTGAAGCATGTATGAGAAGCCATTCTCACAGACAACCGTTGTAATATTAACGTGCTGCGTCAGCAAGACAATGATTCAAAATTTTTATTCGGAAGACGGTGGGACCTTTCAGTCAATTATCCAATAAACTTCATGCATCATCATTAAAGTAACTTGAAGAACGTCGAGCGGAAGATGAGATTGTCATCAAACAAGTGAACAGAGCAAATATACAGAAACGCTACCCTAGACTAACTACAAACAAGCACATAACGCGTAAATGTATGTGATGCCTTGGTCCTTCGTGTAAAAGCAGACTAGCGATGTTTACATCACCTTTGTTATTAGTTATGAACTTTTTTCATAATGTTAATATAGGAAAAAATGAGAAAAGTTAAAATGACAATCCCAAAATTCAATTACTGTTATGTTCAGCCACTTCCCCACGGGCATAAATCTAATGGAATATTCTATATATGCAAAACAGAAGAAGCGTCCTCGCGCCGCGTTTGTTTACTAAAGGGAAAAAGATGGGCGAGGGATCCACACAAAAGGAACTTTTGACAAAGTTTTCCAGCGCCTGTTTTTTGCCCCTTTAACTTCACTCTGCATTTGTCTGTCTGTGTGTCTGTCTGTCTGCAAATCATTTAATTTAACTTTGCTGACGGTTCTGAATGTATGGCTTCTTTTCGTGTTCTTATCTCTTCATAAATCAGTGCGTAGCCCAAGAGGATGGGCAGACTTTTTAATGAAATAAGTTTGTTTGCTAGTCTCTTTTGTTCTTAGTTAAGAAAAACCTCTGGTTAATATTTTGAAAATTTATCAAAATAAACCGATGTCTGGTTACGGTGATCACAGTCTTTATTTCATGTTTTATATATTAAAGATAATGTATCTTGTTGCTGAGCTTACAATGTGCATTCTCGATTTATTTTTATGTAGAAAAAAACATGTTTAAAATATATCTACATGTGCGTTGTCAATTTTATCGCTTCTGTAATGTAGAGACGTGATCCTTCATCAACGACAAGCTATTAAGAGGAAATCTGTTTCACCTTTTTTTCTGTGCCTCCTTCTTACTCGTATCATTAATCGGTCTGTTTGTCCAATTTATTTGGAACGAACATTGAAGAAGTAATTTCAAGTAATTCAGTCTGCATACCCACTAGGAAGTAAGGAGTCTATTCGAATCAGAATGAGCAGGAGAGCCTTTTCGTCCATTTTCTCTTCCAAGTCAAGACTGTCAGAGAAATGGGTATCTTCAAGGTGTACGAGGAAATTGAAGAATCAGAGGTCATTGAGGATTCTGAAAATACGTGTTTTTAGTAAATCAGATCTGTCACTTGCTATGTTCATTTCCATACCTGTAACTTGCTATGTTTATGTCCAAACCTATAAATTGCTGTTTATTTCCATACCTGTAACTTGCAATGTTTATTTCCATACCTGTAACTTGCAATGATTATTTCCATACCTATAAATTGCTATGTTTATTTCCATACAATACAAAGTCAACTGTGCTGAACGACCCGGTTCTGACGCAAGAGCTTTGTAGTCCGAATGTTTATGAACTGACACATCATTAAATTTCGATGAGGAGGCTTATTGCTTTCATTAACGTCCAGGCCTTTACGTTACAGTGTCTTTACTTCATGCGAATGATTAGGTGGTCTCAAATCTCAACAGCATCGCCATGGTAAATTCACACGTGCAAGGGGAACGAAGCTTTCAATCAATAATTCACGTCCAGAATCCTGTGCATTTTTCAAAGAAGAATCGCCTTTGAAAAGGTTACATCGGAGCGAAATGGCAGTTTGTTTGTGATCGTGAGTTTATGAATCTAATTTCGTGTCCCTCTGCAATTATCGAAGGGGACATTAAAATATATGGAAATGAGAGGCTTAGGATGAAGGACTGCTGTAATTCTGTCGGTAAAAGGCGATCTTCCAATAATTGGACTGTGTAGTGGAGCGCTGACCCACATACTGAAATTACGACTAAAATTATATGCAGGTATCCATAATATTAAGAGACAAAATTACCGTTAAATACATTATGAAGAGAAACATCACTTTATTCGTGAGTTTAACATTACAAAATGAAAGATGCCCTCGTTGCTCTCACTATCACATTTTTATACTTTTTTTTTCTTCCGTTACTCGGCCGTTATCCCCAGTGCCTTATATAATTGTGTAAATTTTAAAGCACAACTGAATTCCCATTACTTGTCAGCTTTTAATGCCTCGCTTCTCTATAAAGGAAATTTTTTTTATAATCTTGGTACTTTACATAGTTGGGGAATTATACAATAGGTCATTTGTGCGTTTATCAAAGTACAAATATTATGGGAGCCGTTAGAAATGAAACAAGTACAAAACTGGGTGACGCTTCGAGCGCTAAAAGCCATAACACTCTAAACGCTTTTCTTGCACGACACAAGGCAATAGTCTCTATGATACAATCAACATAGACACTTTTACTTCAGAAAGCAATAGCCAACAGTACAAAGAAAAATGATGCCAAGGTGCACAGCAACATGCTGCCCATTAGATTCCTGATTCACAGGTTATACAAAACAGTAAAAGATGAGTTTGAGGGAACGTGCCCGAATCATACCCTCCTCACCCAGGAACGAACACAAGTCCTTTCCCTTCTTGAGCAACGGTACTTTCACTTAGGTTTTGCTTTCCCTGATTCTCACAGCTTTTCCTCCTTCAAGAGACTGAAAGTTTCTCAGTCGCTAGGAGCTCAAACCCCAAATTTTCTTGCTTCTGATAGAAATTCATTTCTCGATGTGATTCGGACCCCACAATAAGATGTAGGTCCCGTTGCTAAGTAGCCGATTGGTTCCTAGCCACGTGAAAATATTCTCATCTTTCGGGCCAGCCTTGGGGGAGCTGTGAATCAGCTCAATGGTCTGGTTAAACTGAGATATACTTTTAACAACTTTTCTTGCTGCCGTTGAGTAGCTGTCTTCATGACTTGTTTTATTAGGGGAACAGAGTTACCCTTCAATTATATCTAATATAAAACATACATGTATGAATTCTTCATGCCCTCAAAAGCTTTGCTAGAAAGATTTCGCTGTTTTTGCGCTGAAATATGCGTATGTACAGAAGCAATGCCTTGTTATCAGAATGAGTGGGGGCTGTCCTTAACAATACCTGGAAACGAATCGGGCGAACAAAGCAAACATTCGTGTAGAGACCCTGTACAAGACTTCCGTTGATAATAATAAATGAAAATGCGAGAAATGGCTTCAGGTGAAGTTTCTTTTGACTGGAAGTCCGCCAAAAGTAATCTTACTTGAAATCATTTCTCCTTTCCCTACCATTGACATGTAATTACTGGTCGTTAGTCACACGCGAAATCCTCATCAGCCCATCCGAGAACCTGTTCACCAATAATCCTCCAAAATGAGCATCGTTAGCTGCTGGTTCTGCGAATTTTGGCGTTATGGTGTCATACTTCGAATAAAACTGAGTAGCTATATTGTTTGACAAATATTAGGACAGGTATATATCAAAATTTATTCTACAAATTTCTGAACGTTAAGTTTGGAATGTTCAATATATCAGAGAATAAAATCCTTGAAGGCAGATCCTCCAGAAATCTCCAAACGAAATATTGCATTCAAAATCTACTCTCAGTTAAATGTATATAACTTAGCTGTTAGATAATATTTATCTTACCACTCCGTTAAAACTGAATTTTAAGGGCAATGATAAGTAAAGGAAAATCATGCGCTTATTTTAAAACATATATAAGAAATTACAAAACGCAATTACAGAAGAGAGACTCGATAAACAATACACGCAAAGAAAATTAAATTACAAAACAAGCAACGGCGCTCAATGGAGAGCATACCTTACGCAAGGCCACAACGAAGATGTAAATAAATGAAAGAATCCTTTACCATTTTATGAGCGTATTTTTTTATATAAAAACTTTCAACAAATGCCATAACCTTGACCTTAATTTTTAAAGCTAAAGACTTGTGAATGAAAACAAACATAATTACATTCAGATAAAACAAACGTTTGCATATCATAAATAGTCGTTCACAAATGTTCGGGGACTCAGTTACTCTGTAAGTTATGGAGAAAATATTTCTTTAAAAAGTAGTAATAATCAAATGTCTAATATAAACATTTTTTCTGTGTCTGATTGAGGGAAAATTAACTTTCCCCCTGAAGAATTGAAAAACCACTCAACGTGACTTTATTTTATATAATCCTCCGTAATCATTTATATTACTCGATAAAAAAAATTGTCTTCACAAAGCAAATGATGATAGACCGAGTGGTACCATAACTAAATTTTAATAGACACTGACGTCTAGAATATATTCTGTGGCCTCTTATTTGTGCGGTTATTTTTGCACTCTGAGGCGGAACTGCTCTCGTTTTCCTTTATCTTTTAACAAGATTGAGTGTCTAATCGTTAAGCAAGGGCGGGTTCATCTTGTTAAGAATGTTATAGCACATGCACTTACTAAAAAAAAAAAAAAATAAAAAAAAAAAAAAAAAAGCTTCAGACGTAGCCAAGCAAATACTCTCCATCCGCCCCCCCACCCCCCCCCCCCCCCCTCTTCTCTCTCTCTCTCTTTCTTTCTCTCTCTCAGAAACAAGTACGCATTGATTTATTGTGGCCATTTAAACATTATTTTACGGTTTTTGGAGAACTCAACTAAGCATTTAAAAGACACAGAACACCCGCATCAATACACATACATACGTACTGTCGGCCAAAAAACTCTTGGCAGAGTTTCATAATTTTTCGTTCACCTGCCTGACGCACGATTCATGCCTTATTTATCTATTTTTCTTTTCAAAGATGGAAGAAATCATGTGTAATGACGTTAAAAAACAGTCACTGATATCTTTAGAACATTATGTTATGTTATTGTGTAAAAACTATTTTTCCATATAGCCAAATTGACGTGAACGAAACGAAGTGATAAAAAACGTCATATCACAACCATATATACATTACCAAATAGATGGGAGGACACCTATCATAGTAGTATCGCATAAACATAGTCCTTAAATTATCATTTAATATTAAGTTGAAGGTAGTGAACTATTCCATTTGTTAACTTTTCAGTAACATTGGAATCTCACAAAATGCTATCAAATTTAAAAACAAAAAGAAAAAAAAACGATATCTTAACAGTGTGAACCAGGCGACCTCACTCTATTGTTTTTTATGTTATGTGCACGGGAATCTAATGTCAATGTGTCATTTATCGGTCTAAGAAACATCCCTCGATGAGCGAGAGAATTATTGCACTGCATTCGGTGCAAGTTTCCTGTTGGAGAGATATCAAGAAAGCTTAATAAACCAGAGAGAATCATACATAGATGAATAAAATTGTTTAAAGAACGGCAAAATTTAGAACATGGGCCTAGAGGTGGAACACCTTGAAGCACCACATGAGAGCAAGACAATACAGTAGTGTAAATGTTGCTGAGCAACATTCATTTGTGAACTTTGAATTCTAGTGCCTCGTCACGTCATTGCTGAACCAGGAATCATAACTAGCTTTACGATTATGACTGGTGTCTGATGAATACTTTAGATGGAGAGGAAGAGATTTTTAAATCTACACTTGAAGTCTTTGATAGTTGTCTAATGAATAAGTCTAATGAATAAGCAAACTTATCTTTGATGGATGAGAGAATTCAGTTAGGCTTACTCTTTTTGTTTGTTTTATCGGTGGCCAGTGAATACCATGGATAGGGAGGGAAACGATTTCAATGATGCATGCATTTTTTTCTTCAAAACCTAAAGAATACATTTATTGGGAGATACTTTTACTAACATCGGCCTAATCCTTCCATCACTCCTATACGCCACCTCCGCTCTCTTCTACATCTTCAGGCGACTAGATCCAACTTCTCAGTCTCACTACGAACTCCATCTCGTGAAAGCACCACTAATGATAACGGTTATTTTAAAATTCCCCGCACCGGCAACGGACGTCTCAAAATGCATGTTTATAAAATATTTTCTGTTCAAAGAAACTTTATCTTTCATTCCACAAAATATGTGCATACACTCGTGTTACACCCTGTAGCCGTCAAAGAGGAACTCTTGATTAAATCAGTAGGTTTTTCTTGAAAAAAGAAAGAAAAAAAAAAAACATGAAATAGACTTAAACGAGAACGTCACCTTTCATATTTCTTATCCTGTCAGCTACTTATAATATGCTTATGGTATCAGGTCTAGTAGGTATACATGTGAAACTAATTTGAATTAATTTCTATTTAGAAGAAATGAATAGCTACAAAAAGATCAACCCAAGAAAGCTTTAAGGAAAGTAAGCCTTTCTTAATGTATTCGTCAGTTTTGACTCCCACTCCCACAGCTTTCCAAAGTGTCCAAATGAAACAGGATGATATGCAAGGAATTCGATAAAAAATAAGACTGAATTATATTCGTTTGATTTTTTATGATTGCTTTTTGACTTTGAATAGCTATGTTCTGAGTTAGTTATGTTAAGCAATATGAAAGGGATCGAAGAAAGGCAAACATGGCTAATAAAACCAGAATAACGGGAATAGTCAAATAAAGCAGAATATATATATATATTATATAAATATATATATATATATATAGATATATATATATGTATATATATATATATATATTGTCGATTTAAATATTCATTAATATTACGTATCCGAGAGAGTATACTGCTGAAAATAGACCTAGGCAAATCACGTGGATAATCAGGAGTTCAATTTAGGCCCACATAAATGTGTCATACAAATTATTTTATTGATCAAAGGACAAAATTAGTTTAACTAAACATCTTTTTCAAAGAATGTTAACGTCTGATGTATTATTTATCGGCTGTAGGAGACGAAATGACAACACCCCAGTGCAGTACGATATGTTGAGTCAAGACTCTAGCGGCAGCAAAGCCAACTTCAAATCAAAATCTTCGGTATGCTGTCACGAAGCTAGAGTTGAGAATAAAATTAGGAAACCGTGGACCCATCGGTATAGATTTTCCTTACTTTGCAAAATAATTATCTTTAATACATTGAATAAGTCTACTCAGTTCTAATGTAATTTATTTAAAGTATAGCACCTTTGAAAGGCAATGTTATTTATTGTTAAGTGAAATAATCTGGCACCTGCATATGGCAATATTTCCATAACGAACAATGAATTAAGAAACTACGCCGATTCTTCGTTGGCCGTCTGTACATACATACACATTACATACATATATACATACATACATACATTCATATATATATATATATATATATATATATTAATATACACACACATACGTATATACATATATATACATAAATAAAATACATGCATATATATATATATACATATATATATATATATATATATACTATGCATCATTTATGACTATTCTTCAATAAAGTCTTGGGAGCTTCATATAGACGTTTCCGAAAGGATATCTCGCTATATTATGAAATTACCTGAAAATTCTTGTACAGGCTCTTATTTGAAGACATTTTAAACTTCATATATTCAAGAAAGTTTCTCGTGCACATCCTTTCAAGACATAAAAGAACTTCGGAACTTTTTAGATACCAGGTTATTTTCTCCTTCAGAGTGAGTAATGAATGTGCCATATAATATTATATCAATCTCTTTTTTCTTACTTTAAAGATTCGGAACATCACATGGACTACATCTTACTTCAGTAACCATCAAGACATTAAACTAATGCACCCACAGTACTAACACAACAAAAATATTAAAACAAAGAGAATATTTTAAATTAAAACCGCTAAGATAGATCACACATTCACAACATACACACACAAAACCACACACACACACAACAACCACAAACACACAGACAACACACATAATATATATATAAAATATATATATATATTATATATATATATATGTAATATTATATATGTTAAATATATATATTAACTCTCGTGTTGCTGATTTTCGTCTTCTCTCTCTCTCTCTCCCAGACAGTTTCGCTGAGGATTTAAAACGATGCTCTCCAGTACAACTTGAAATAGTTAGTTAAAGGGGATTATATAATATGTACTATAATGCTCATAGATTATATTTATATTATATATATATATATATATATATATATATACTATATATACAATAATATAATCCCCTTTCAACTAAACTAGTTCAAGTTGTGCATGGAGAGCATGGTGTTAAATCCTCAGCGAAAATGTCTGAGAGAGGAGAGAGAGAGGAGAGAGAGAGAGAGAGAGAGAGAGAGAGAGAAGACGAAATCAAGCAACACGAGATGTTAATACGAGGATCAACCCCCGAGATCATTGTAACTGGTTACGTGTCATTGCTTGCAATTAGCGTTTGCTCAGAAGGGGGAACAAGATTAAATAACGCAGTTCCCCTTTCTTGAAAGCGATCGAGAGAA
>NC_087213.1:20222225-20229725 GCF_015104395.2 Macrobrachium nipponense | reverse complement strand
TAAGAGTACAGTATCATAACTGAGACTCCACAGTTTAAGCAATACAATTTTAGTCTGAACGTAAATTAAAAACTCGCAATGCTCTTAATAACAGATCGCTTGGGTAAACCTTCTGAATAAATATTCTGATTTTGTGGTAACCGTTGGTATGATAACTGATGGTAATTTTTTCCCTCTAAGAATGACTAATTTTGGAACTACAGACCTACAAAAGGTGATAATTAATATTTAGTTTCTGTTGACATGAAAGCTCCCACCAGATGTATAATAGTAACATACGGTAATTAAATCTAATTAAAATCACTGAGAACAAGGAATTAAAACATCAGTCGAATTAGCGAAAGGAATATAATTAAATCACCGGTACTTAAAGCATCATATATAGAAATTCTAAACTGAGAGATTGTAACACAGAAGCACGACAGGTTACCAAAAACGACACAAGTAATCACCAACACTTCAGTAATATAAAAATTCTAAACTGCAAAAAAAGAAAGCCGGTGGAAGTCAAAGTAAAAATAAGCCTTGACAAGCACACAAAGAGTATTGATTACATGAAACGCGTTATCCAGCCTAGAAAGAAACCCCTTTTACTCGTCCCTTGTTATTTATTTCTCTTTTTTTAGCTCTCTCTCTCTCTCCTTCCGTCCGGATTCCGTCCTTAGGAAGTTCAACATCGAATGCCGTTAACAAAACAGCTTCCCCAGAGTCATGACTTTCAAAGAGACGGTACTGCTTCGCTTTTTCTTTTCTTTGGGCAAAGTGCACGAGCCCTTTTCCACCCAGTCAGTAGAATAACAAAAAAAAGTAAAAAAAAAAAAATGTAATCGAGTCTTCTGTATACAACATAAAATGCTGCATGAAACTTTCAGCCGCGGCCCATGAAACTCAGTCACGGTCCGGTGGTGGTCCGTGTTGTTTGGTACCTATGGCGGTGCAGAATTACGATTATGGCTAACTTGAACCTTAAATAATAATAAAAACGACTTAGGCTGGAGGACTGCAATTTGGCATGTTTGATGATTGGAGAGTGAAGGATCAACATACCAATTTGTATCCCTCTAGTAGGTTTTAAGATCTGAGGTCGAACAGAAAAAGTGCGGACGGACAGACAAAGCCATCTCAATAGTTTTCGTTTACAGACAACTAAAAATCAATTTCGCACCAGTGTTTACATTCTATCTATAATTAAATATTTTGCATATCTTACAGTCTTTTATCGATTACTTTTTATTCACACTCTACATTCTATAATTATCAGTTTTTACAGTTCTCCAGTTCCAAAAATCAGCAGTCACAGAAAATAAACTGTCAGCAGTATCAAATATTATTGGTTACCGTAAAATTAAATGATTTAGAAGAAACATGCTTTAGCCAATCATTTATTATGGGGAGCACTGCGAGCATTTTTTTAATGAATCTCCCAACACCCAAAAGCTATAAGAAAATTAATCAATCAACAGAGCTTCATTTCTGTCATCCTAAAACCATACGCTCCCTAGAGAAAGAAAAATAACAAATATTTAAGCTAAGCATAAACTTGATCTGTACCAATAAATTAGCGTGTCCGAAAATATTAAGTTTCCCTAAACTGAGAAGGTTTTCGCCAAAACAAGACGATTATCCCATCTGCATTCATGACTGCATTGTGGATGAACCCGTATGCAGGAAACTTCTCCCGAATCAGCTGCTTTAAACATCTAGTAAACAGAAGCCCCACCAAAAACAGGTCGAATTCCAGTATATATTCTGCTCCTTTTGCTTTCGCTCTGCATAGTATCTATGAAAAGTAAAGCGGAAGGAAAGTGTAACAACAGTTTCGGGGGAAAAAAATGTCTTAGTTTAACCGGCCCACTGAACTGATTAACAGCTCTCCTGGTGCTGGCCAGAAGGATTAGAATTTTTTTTACGTGGCCAGGAAGCAATTGGTTACTTAGCAATAGGACCTACAGCTTATTGTGGGATCCGAACCACATTACATCGAGAAATGAATTTCTAACCACCAGAAATAAATTCCTATTATTCCGCACTAGCGGCCGCGGGAAGCGAACTCGGGCTGCCTGACTGATAGTCGAATAAGCAACCTGTAAGTCTAGTCAGTCGGGAGAAAAGAAATGTTCCCCGTTTTAATCTCTTTGCATTGCCGCCAATTTAATACATCACAAACAAGCCACGAATTTAAATGAAGGCCAAAATAAAGGAAGGATAACCTAATAAATTGATATGCTCCATACTGCAAGTCACTACAAGAGACATTTCTTGTCAGACTTGTACTAAAATACAAATTTCTTCCTCGTTTATTCATTTGGGCATAAGTTAGCGCCACAACGTAACGCTCTTTTGATGTAATTTATAGACAACTCATGATCTGTTATTAATTAAGCTGTTGTAAGCAGAATAATAACCTATAAATTTCACAAAGCTGTTCTCGACCATCGCAGTTAAAACGATTTTCTATATCAATAAGGTAAGTGCGCCTTTCGTAAATTTCATTCATTCACTAAGACTAGTGACAAAAGAGAAGCCCCTAAATTATCACGCGAGATCTGAGAACGCTGATGAGACCCTTTCATTCACTGAATGATCACCGTAATTATGAAATCACGCAAAAGCTCTGGATTCTCACGGACACTCCTCGAGTCAGTGACTGGTTGACTGATCACCTTCGATGATCGACAAAAACATAAGAGGAGACACAAAGAACTCAGCTCGATTACTTAATGGTATTTGACCCTAGACAAACACGGTCGTAAACATTGCAGAAGTGATCGGTTATGTTTTGAAGCAATTCACTAAACTATAAAGAATGTGGAAGACTGATTACTAATCCACACAAAGACGAAAATGTCTTTCAACTCGATATTAGGAGAAGAAAATTAACTAATTTTGTCAACATTGGTGCTATGATGATACAAATGAAATAAAGTAAAGCAGCAAAATGCAAGATAAATGAGTTGCATAATTCTGCTAAAAAAGAAAGAACAAAAATTTTGGTAAACAAGAAAAAAAATTGTTTACCCTTACAGTAAAAAATCATGGTTCGCGGTCATTTTCACGGCATATTTTAACGTAATAGATAATAAGAATGTTAGAATTGGTGGTAATTCCTGAACATTTGCACAGCACAAAGAAGGCAGTGATTCGTCATTGCAAAGGGAAGGAAAAAGAAGGACGCTAGCTCAGTGAATCAAACAGAGAAGAGATAACAAAGGACAAGACAGCTAATCCATCAACGAAGGAAAGAAAAGAGCTTTATGATCCGTGATGTAAACCAATATTTATGGTAGAGATGAAATCAATAAATCTGCAACGACTGTAATGTACAAAGAATAAGAGAAAACGAAAGTTTTAATGTATTCCCCCTGTCCTTACGGACGATGCAGATCTCGGTCATATTTCCGCATTGACTCCACGACGCAGGTCGAAAAACATAAACAAACCCCGCAATACATCACTAAACCTTCGCGATCCATTACATGACTCCGGACAACCTGACAATAGGTTGAAAAACAAAACAGAAATGAACCGCGATCCAAGATGACATCTCTTCGGTCAGACCATAGAGAGGACACATCACATCACAAGGAAGCCATTACGGATGACTTTTGCAACGAGGTCCCTCTCGGGGATCCCCGCCACGGTTGCATGCAATGTGCCCGAGTTGGTTTTCCGTGGTTTTGAAAAGGTGATCACAGGTTGTGTCACGCATCATCGGGGGAGGGACGGCTTAAGGGGTTGTTTGTTCCTTCCGGCAAAGGAGGAGGAGGAGGAGGTAGAGGAGGAGGTGGAGGAGGAGCAGGAGGATGATTGTGGTGTGGCCGAGCTGCTGCTGCTGCAACTTTGCTGCTACAGTTTCCCCTTGTGTTTTGGTTCCGATTCTTCCCCGATTCCCGCAATCAATGGACGTGTCATGAACTCGTGATGGCGCAGCAGCGCATTGCTTGCAAGCACAGATTTGTAAGAGTCGGGGGGGATGAGAGACTTCTGTTCTCTTATTAGTGTTCTCTGTTAAACTAAACATGCAATCTTGACGTTTTCATCATTGCATTATTTTAAAGCAATTCAGTAGACCTTAATACTTCATATATATCTTAAAATAAAAGAAGTATTTTGATTGTACTATGCGTTGTAATAAACTGATAGGTTAAAAGAAAAAAAAAGTAAATTTTGAAGAAAGCACAGTGACATCTCTTCCGTCGGGGTTTAGCCTCGCTACTTTTTTTTTTTATTTCCCCATTATTCTTTTTTATTTTGCGGTTTCATTCACTTGCCCGTTGGAATGGCCTTTGCATTAAACACCGAACTGCTTTAAAAATCTAATATTGCTCTAAATATCCTTGTGAAATAGCAAAGCTTAATCCTGTAACACAATGGCTACAGATTAAAATAAAATTATTATTCTATTATTTACAAGTACACACATATTTCATTATCTTCTCCACTCCTTTATCGCAAGATAAAAGTTTATCTTTAAAAGAAAGATGAATGTCCTTCTTTTATGCAAATAGACGAAAACTTACTTTGCATTATGTTCGCTAATCCGTATAAATAAAAGGGGGGAAATATCCTTGTGAAATAACAAAGCTTAATCTTGTAACACAATGGCTACAGATTAAAACTAAATTATTATTCTATTATTTACAGGTATACACGTATTTCTTTACCTTTTAATCTTCCTAATCTCAATATTAAAGTTTCTCTTTAAAAGAGAATATCCTTCTTCTTTTATAGTAAAAAAAAAATAGACGAAACCTTTGCATTACTTTCGCTAATCTGTATAAATAAAAAGGGGGAAATATCCTTATGAAATAACAGAGCTTAATCCTGCAATACAATGGCTACAGATTAAAATAAAATTACTATTCTATTGTTTACAGGTATACACATATTTCTTTATTTTTTCCACATCCTAATCTCAAGATAAAAGTTTATCTTTAAAAAGGAAGAAAACTATCCTTTTTTTATACAAATAGAAGAAACCTTTGCATTATGTTCGCTAATCTGTATAAATAAAAAGGCGGGGCGGGTATTTGTAGCGTAATACCGTCTGTTCCCTTTCTGGCGAGTGGAAGCCTCCACAAAGAAAAGGAATTTAAATGTTTTCCATCTGAGACTTCCCGGTCACGTAAAAGAATTCCCCTTCTCTCCTCCGATGAGGAACGAAATAGACGGAAATTTCCGCGAATTTCAAATTTTAAATTAATGACATCACGTTCCAACGCCCGAATTGCTTTCCTAAAAACTCTCTCTCTATCTCCTCTCTCTCTCTTCTCTCTCTCTCTCTCTCTCTCTCTCTCTCTCTCTCTCTCTCTCTCTCTCTCCTCTCTCGTATTATGGTGGCATCTTAAGGAATACTGCGGAAAGGTAAGATACCACAGGTTTAAGAATGAATGATACACATATACACATACATATAGATATATTATAATATATATATATATTATATATATATATGTTATATATATAAATCATATAAATATATATATGTATGTATATATATATATATAAATATATATATTTATATGATATATATATATATATATGTATATAATATATAATAAGATATATATATATATCTATATTATAATTATAATATATATCTTTATGTGTATCAAGTCATCCCTTATACCCTATATATCTTATATATATTAATATCTCTTTCTATATTATATATTTATATATTATATATATGTAATATATGTATATGTATGGTGTATAGCAATGTGTCTCATTCATTATCTTAAACCTGTGGTATCTTAACTTCCAAAATATTTGAAAGAGCCAACGTCATTCATCTTTGTTCTAAAATAATTTCGTCCCTTTGTACATGCTCTATATATATATATATATATAGAGCATGTACAAAGGGACGAAATTATATTAGATCGAACAAAGATGAATGACGTTGGCTCTTTCAAATATTTTGGAACAATGATATCCAGTACAGGTTCTCTTGACATGGAATTTAGCAAAAAAAAAAAAAAAAAAAAAAAAAAAACACACACACACACACACACACACACACTGGGAATCAAACAACATCCGAAAGTAAATTTATGCATAACAATGCAACGATCTTCACTGCTGTACGGACACGAAATGATACTGGAACTAAATCTATATGAGGTTTTATTGATTTGAGAGTAAAGATTTCAGATGAATATTACCAGGATAGAGTATGAAATGATACCATGATTAAATTCATAAAACTTCCATGTGTACACGAGACAAGCATGAACGGTAGTCTGAAATGCCTGGGATATCTCCTACGCACAGCCAACGGTAGAACAGTAGGTCACATCGTCAGCTGCTCTCCTGTGGGCACCAGACAAGTTTTGACAGGACCAGACCGACTAGGATGGGACTGATGAGAAGGGAGACTGGGGAAGGGGGAAGTTTGAGAAATATATTGTATTATATTATATTCTGTTATATTATACAAATGTCCTTTAAAATCTAATTAACTCTAAATCGGAATTAATATATTTTCATATATGTTAAGGGAAGTGGAATTTTTTTAATTGATAGTCCTGTGGGTTAAAGGCGCGTCACTGTGCGTCCTGAATTCTTGGTTTCCGTTGTTGGAGTCCATGAGCAGGCGAATTTCTTATCACGTAAAAAATTACCCTTCGGTCAACATACATGAAAATATATTATCAAGAAAAACTTGTATTAAACCTCGCTGAAATTGGAAAAAAAAAGAGACAGGAAAAAAGCTTAAATTTGTCAATAGAGCTTTCTTAAACATTAGATATCAGCTTCAACATTTTTTATTTGCAAACGTGATCTATATCCTTATTTACATACTCCTACTCTCCAATTATAGAGAATCTCGCCAGTGTCAATAATTTTGGCGCAAAGAAAGAAATTCACGTCCAGCAGCAAACAAACGAATGATATAAAGCGAAAGAGTGGTGATAAATTATTTTCACAGTTAATATTTGTCAGCTAATCAACTCATCAAAAATATGCTATTGATAACGGGTCCGATTAATTTAATCACCATTAACGTGATAAAATCAGGTGCACTTTTTCATGATGATGAAGTGTGTGTGATTAGCTCTCTCTCTCTCTCTCTCTCTCTCTCTCTCTCTCTCTCTCCATGTAAGAATATGTTCCAGCTTACTTACTGATCTATGTGCATACGAATAATTCCATTATATATGGGTGGACATACGTGATATACACGTGTTTGCGTATGAATCTGAGTCATAGCGTAAAGGTGCATATGCAAATACATGATATGGTATGAATTCAGTTTTCAACATCACGGGGCATTTACTTTCTGGAGGGCTAACCTCAAAAGGTGTTGAACTATGAGTGTCAGCATATTCTACCTGGACTATTGCTATGTGCAATATCGAGATGGATGTTATAGCACCTCCCACACGCTATTTTTACTCTGCTTTATTGATTGTGTAGTTCGTAAAATGAATACAGAATCTATTTAATCCCACGTATATTCAAATAACCCCTGGGGCGCCTCAGTGGCCTGGTCGG
>NC_087213.1:20212225-20217225 GCF_015104395.2 Macrobrachium nipponense | reverse complement strand
AATCACCCTTAGAAACAGAAACTACATCTCCCACCTATTTGTTCTTGCCGATGAAGATCCCGGAGGAGGCTGCAGCCTTCCAGAGATTATATTTCCAAAAATACCGAATATGACTGATTAGTGACAAGACTTCAGTAATGATAAAAGAGACGATTTGATGTATAAATCATTAACACCATCATCTATGTACATATGGACAACCTTGGGAATAATACCTCTTTTATTGCAACGCGATGTTATAATATACTTTCCCAGATGTACAGAGCCTATTTTAAAATGATGACCTATTTGAAGGTTTACTTTCGAAGTGGAATACCTGTGAAACATGGACAGCGTACGATTAGCAAATGAATGAAGAAATAAGCGACATGAAGGAGCAGAGATAGAATGATTCGGCAAATAAGTCTGAATAATTAAGAAAACGTCGAGAATAGAAAGACTGACAAGGAGAAAGAAAGGGTGATGATTTAATGGGTGTGCCGCGTGCCTTTTGAAGTAAAACAAGAAATGCTAAGAATGCCCACAAATCATGAAATAGAGACTAAAATATCTCCTATTCAAGCATGGAAGCTCCGACAAATTACGAGTTAGTCTTGCTGCATAGGATCGACTAACAGGTTGCTAATGGCAACGCTACCTTAGAGCTTCAAGCAGCATAGAAGCGGAGCGTTTTTGTCTGTGATTTTCATAGTGAACTCCATCATGAAATAAGGCTGAGGCTTTTCCATTTTACTTCCAAAGTTTCTCAGCCAGGTCAGGCGACTCCAAACACAATCTAGCAATAATAATAATAATAATAATAATAAAATAATAATAATAATAATAATAATAATAATAATAATAATAATAATAATAATAACAATTTGGTTTAGTTTTCTAAAACTTTGAAATGACACTGCTTATAAATACATCAAGAAGAAAGTTTTTTTTATCGTGATTAAAATATTAATAAGAAACTCCAGTGAATATCTGTTCATTAAAAGCATTAGTTGCCCAAATTCATTAAATTTTCAAGCAATTAAAAACAAGAGATCATAAAAAAAAGCGGCGCATCATTCCTTTGTATTGAGAAAAATACGGAATAAAAACATTAGCCTTTAGCGAAAGCAGTCGATAGTTATTCATTTTTTTTTTTTTTCTCTAAAACAATACGTAGCAGATTACTCTAAGCTGCCCCGGTGGCTTTATGGCGTAAAATATTTAGAGCGTGGAATAAAACCGCGAAATGATGGCCGTTAAACCTAAGCCTTTCGCCACAGATGTAAACAAAATCAGTCATGCAAAGTTTATTGGGGGTTAGTCATTAAAGGGGTCGGCCATTGCTGGACTTTTCCCATATATATATATATATATATATATATATATATATATATATATATATATATATTATATATATATATATATATCTTTCAGAGCAACACAACGAGTTTTATTCAATGACAAAAGAAATTTTATATACATATATGTATATATATATTCACATTTATATGTATACACACACACACACACACACACACACACACACATATATATATATATATATATATGTGTGTGTGTGTGGTTGTGTGTGTATACATATATATGTGAATATATATACATATATGTATATAAAATTTCTTTTGTCATTGAATAAAACTAGTTGTATTGCTCTGAAAGATTTGCCTCAGAAATCAGTCTCTCTCTCTCTCTCTCTCTCTCTCTCTCTCTCTCTCTCTCTCTCCTCTAATTATCTGAGTACAACAACTCTTCAAAGGACCTAATTCTGGTGATTGGCCTTTTAGGGTTTTTTTTTTGATCGGTAGTGACTGCACCCAACTTTGGGAGTAGATAGACTGTATCAGGTCATTAATTACCCTCTTTTAAGCTGCAGGCACAGGTAAAGTTTGCGGTTTCTTTTATACAATAATAATAATAAGAAAATAATTACGATAATTAGTGTCTACTAAGTTAAGCATCAAAATTGTCTATGCTTTCAGCTCATGTTTGAATATTGCATAATACAACAACACAGGGCAGTTTTAAATTGTCAAGGAATATATCACAAGTTAAATTATTTTGTTTTTGTGATTAAAAGTAAATTACTTGGTTTTCGTGATCTGTTAAAGTAAATTAAGGGGTTGCGCTTGCGATTACATTATATTAAAGAATTCCACATGTTCAGTTGGCAGTCACAAAGAAGTTCAGGAAAAGGTTTGTCTTCCGATTGAGTACTTAATCGTCTCCTGGATCTATGATGAATGACGCAATGCGCTCATAATTTCGGAAGATAAACAGACCATAAATCATAAACACAATTATTTCCTTAAAAGTACCGAGTGCACGGTAAGTACGCAAGTTTCAGACTGACGACAAGCAAAGACATATCCTTTGATGTCTTAATTTACAGAAGGAAAGGTAAAACATAGGCAATGACGTATTCTGCCATTTAGTAGGAAATTACATTCCATTAGCTGTATTATTCATTGCAAGTTTTTCTCGATGCTGTCCTATTAAGGTGTTGATTTTTTGAATTATTTATTTATTTATTCATTTATTTATTTTTTACTGCATTGAACATCGCATTCTTACGATGTATGGTATATTAAACATACGCTGCGGGCTAAGAACTTGTTTCATTTTATATTTCGTTAAGTAGAAACTCGGCACTGACCCAGTTTTACGCGAGTTAAACAGTCAAGGCTTCCAATTATTCAAAACACTCAAGGCAAAACCAAATTATTCAACAAGAAGACAAAGATGAGTCGTTCCAAAACAAATTCAAATTCGCACACACAGCATTAGGATCAATGAAAATGCCAACCGTGCGCAAAATGAAAAAGAAATTATCAGTGAAGTCTGCTTCCAGGAAAAAAAATTGACAATGAAATCTGCTTCAAAAAAAAAAAAAAAAAAAAAAAAAAAAAAAAAAAAAAAAAAAAACAATAAAGTCTGCTTCCAGAAAAAAAAGTACCAATGAAGTCTGCTTTCCCTCCACCAAAAAAAAATAATAATAAAGGCCAATGAAGTCTGCTTCCAGAAAAAGAAAATTATCAATGAAGTCTGCTTCCAGAAGAGATATTTCACGCAATATTGGAAAACGACTTGGGAACGTCTAGGGGTGTGTGTGTGTGTGTGTGTGTGTGTTAGCATGGCACCATCCCCGCAACACGCACACATACACATACGCACAAAATGTAACAAGCCGGGAAGAGATTTATGTGAATCATAAGTTAGCTTGTAGTGGACCTTATTGGGGGTATATATCATCCAAACGCACTCTAACTTATTGGGCCCTAAAGTCTGAACTTGTCCTGAAACAGTGGGAAAAGAATGGAAAATTCGGTTACTTTCGTTTTAGAAAAGGAGACCGTCGCACACTCTACACGGCTGGTAAATTATAATGGAGCAATTAGAAAATCCGGTTGGATTTTTTTATGAATCTTCTCTCTCTCTCTCTCTCTCTCTCTCTCTCTCTCTCTCTCTCTCTCTCTCTCTCTCTCTCTCTGTTTTGGAACTTAATTTTAAAAACCTTTTAATACAAAGGGATATACAAATTTTTCCTGTATACTCGTCTATCAAACTAAATGGCTAAAACAATCATCATCTCATGGTATTATGAAATTGTCATTAACATATCAATGCAAAAGCATTGACTAATACAACAATTTAGAAAAAAAAGGTTACCAATAGAAATTCTAAATAGCAATGAGATCCCCTCTCTCCCTAGTCTCGCTAACTTTTATATGAAGTTTTAACAACCTAAATTTGTACAGACCCTCACTGACAGTATCAGGACAATATTTTCATTTAGATGTGTACTACCAGCATTGAAGGCTGCTTTAAGAAATTCATAGCAGCCATTAACGATATCTTCCAACAATAAAACTAGTTCTTGAAAATGAAGGCTGCCTTACTTTTGTGAATGAATGTCTTTCACTGGTGTTAATTAAAGGAAAATGTACAAGATGAGAACCAATGACGGAAAATACACATATGAAGAACGCTATCACTTCTATATATATAATATAATATATATATAGATATATATATATATATATATAAGATATATATATAATATATATATCTAGATATATATATATATATATATCTATCTATATCTATATATATATATATATATTATATTTATATATATATATATATATATATATATACGAAAAACTATATAATATATATATATATATATATTAAGAAAACGAACTATAGATCCGTATACATTTGAAAACCCAAACGACTTTCCCTATGCTGACATGTTTATGTCACCATCATAAATAAAGACAATTCTTACTTTGGAAAACGGAATATATATTTATCATTTCGTTCAAGCTCAAGAATTATCAGTATTTTATTTCCTAATAATATTCGTTGCATAAATGTGCTACAAAACACTATATTCTGAAAGCATAATCAAGTTCCGCATTTCATAAATTACCTTTTAGCAAAATACACAAAAACGAAACAGCAGTATTACAGCTTTGCAAATGCAAATATGATTGGAAATTGAATTTGCATAGATCGTATTACACTGTATATACATACATCCATTTAAAAGTGCAGTTTCAAAATAATATTCTCCTGAATAAATGTTGAAGAGTAAATGCAGAGTTATGTAAAAATAAATAAATAAATAATATAAGTCATGGAAGATTTCCTTTTGGTCAAAACTGTTGCAAAATCCAGTGCAAACAAGAACAGAGGCATCTCTCTAAACTAAGTCACCTTAACATGAGAAAGGCTGTTAAGGCCTACTCTAGGAGAAAGAACCTGTGCTGTCATAAGGCTATCTCAAACTCAATCAGCAACAAGAACAGCTGAGATCAAGGCAGCTGGAATAGTAGGCATAAATAAATGTGCTGCGAAATAGCACACGTTCAAGACAAAGATCTTCGTCACGGAATGGAGCGACATTTGTGGGGTAGAGATGGGAGGGCAATATGCAGGCAGGCACGGTGCCATTATAACGAATCGTTAGCATTAGCCCCCCAGCCCTCCCCCCCTCCTAA
>NC_087213.1:20202225-20207225 GCF_015104395.2 Macrobrachium nipponense | reverse complement strand
AAAACTACGCCAAACCGGGAATCGGGTTTTAGGCTGGGTAGGTAGGAAGGGGACGGGCGTAAAAAGAGTTGTTCCATCCCCCTGTTTCGGACGTTTTTTACCCATAAAGTTGGCTACTTCAACCAAGTTCGGAATAATAACATTTTGCTCTCTTTTGAGAAAGATATCGACGAAAGAATCAAAGGGAAGGCAGTAAAGGCTGGAGTTACGGGCTCAGATTTTTTTTTATCAAGAGAAAAACCGACAAGACGAACCAAGCCAATTACACCACGACTACAGAAAGAAAGCTAGTGAACGTAAATGGGTAACCAAAACAATAAACACATTGTGCAGCCATACTCCTCTCACCTTCTAGCTGTAACCAAGTTACTCTGGGATGAGGATGCTAGTCCTATGCCCTATCCCACTGATTTTCAAAGAGCTCGTTGCCTGATATTTTGGGAGGTCACCAATTCATTTACTGACCAAAATCAGCGTCGGTTAATTTCACTGACAGAACGACTCACTCCGTGAGTCCTTCCAAGCTTATATCTCACACTTTAATTACAGTGCTTGAGTAAACAGAATCATTTCGGGGAGTGCCAGATTCTGGAGGCGATGGAACTGAAAACTTATCTGAACGGATAAATCGAGATTTAGGTAATTAATCACGTGCTTCTCAGAGCATAAGAGTTCTTAATTGCTATTTTTGGGGGGGCTAAGTTTCCCAGTTTACAATATTCATCGTAACGCATCCAAATATCAATGAAAAGGGTTTCAATGTGAAATCAGTGACGAATTTCTAATGAATGGGAAAAAGCCACTTACAAAGTTAATAAAGATCAATACTGCATAGAATTTGCATAAGGCATACTTACTTACCAGGAATCTAAACGTCATAATCAGAACATCATGGAAAAATCGAAGCAACATTTCTGATGAGAGATAAAACAGAGCAAAAAAAAAAATCATTGTCAAAATTACAAAAACAAAATTTAGCCATTCAAACAGACAGAAGCCGAGTCAAAAATATTTTCCATTAACTCATAATATAAAAATAATACACAAAAATATGCATTTACAAAACAAAAATATAAAACAGGTTGACGGGTAATTCAACTAGGCGTATAAATTAAAATATCCCCAAATATCGAAAAACTACGCTAAAAGCGAGAGCAGAGAAGAAAATATAACAAGAAATAAAGAAGAAAAAATGAAGACGAAGGAGAAGGAGAAGAAGAGAATCGGAGGAAGCAATTGCCAGATGACAATATCCCAAGACCTATGAAGATGAAGTTAGGGGGTCCGATATTCCCCGGCACCAGATAGTCAACGGTGCAGAAAATTAAGGTGTCCCGCCTCCCTGCTTTACGTAATGGCTTTAAGAAAGGACGAGTCTGCGGAGAGGAGGAAGCTTCACCGTCCCCCCCAACCCCACTCCCCTAACACTCTTACCAACCACCCACCCACGCCCCCGTCTTTCTTTAATGCATGAGGCACAGCGAATGGAAAGCGGTGCTTCGCTGTCTTGCCTTGAAATGGTCTGTTATTATTGTTTTTTTTTTATTTGTGTCATCTCTGTCACGCTCACAGCCATGGGCCCAAATCGCTATATGAGCGTGCTGAGTGTATGTATGTATGTATGTAAATGTTCTGTCTTGTAAATATATAATGTGAATATATATATAGAAATATATATATATATATTTATATTATATAGTATATATATATATATATATATATATGTATATATATGTAGATAATGTATATAACTTATATAAATTACACACACACACACAAACATATATAATATATATATATATATATATAATATATATATATATATATATATATATATGTATATAGTACTGGTAATCTTCTTAGGCACGAAGATATAGTAATTCAGTTGTATTCCACATAGGAAAATGAAAAAAGGTATGTCTCAGAAAATGCCAACAGCCCAATTTCGTCCTCCAATGGACCTCTTCTTGGAGCGTATATTAAGAAGAGGTCCATTGGAGGACGAAACTGTTGGGCATTTTCTGAGACACCTTTTTCATTTTCCTATGTGGAATACAACTGAAACACACACACACACACACACACACACACCACACATATATATATATATATATATATATTATATATGTGTGTGTGTGTGTGTGTGTGTGTGTATGTATGTATGCACGTATGTATGTATATACGCACACACGAATCTTTCATACACAAGAATGCACAAAAATCGACGTATTACACGAAAGCCCGACGCAGAGTAACACTATTCTCTATACATGACGTAAATTTCCCATCTTGTTAGCGGTCGACGAATGAAAAATGACCCACTCTACATCATGTTAGGCCTAAAGGTTTATAATGCCATAAAACAGGGCTGTGATACACCGCCATAAAACGGAAAATTAAGGAAATGCTGCTTCTGAGGTCGCTATCATACATGTCAAACGACATAAAACATCTTACGGGCTGGCATAAGGCCAGCTAAATCTAAAACAATAGCATCAACCATAACAATAACAACAATATTATCAGTAGTAGTAGAGGAAGAATCAGTACCAAAGCAAAATAATTAAAACTACCCCGAAGTTTCTTCGGCTCAATCGAGTTTTCTGTACAGCTGCTACAGCGTATAATAAAGAACACCGAAAATACTAGATCCCTCTCTCGGTGGTCTCGGTATCATGCTGTATGGGCCGTAGCCCACGATGCCTGAAGCACAATTATGGCTAACTTTAAACTTGACAAAAAATGAAATACTGAGGCTAGGGGGCTGCAATTTGATATGTACGATGATTGGAGGATGGATGATCGACATACTAATTTGCAATTCTCTAGCCTCAGTAGTTTTTAAGATCTGATGGAAGACAGAAAAAGTGCGGACGGACAAACAATGCAGGCACAATAGGTTTCTTTTGCAGAGAACTAAAACGATGGATAGTGGTAAGTAGATCAGTAGCAATAAAAGGAATCAAACCATAACAACAGGAAAATTCAATAAATAATAAAATTACTTTTATAGTTATGCCAGTAAAATCAAATAAACGCCATCAGCAACTAAAACATTAACCGATAATAATGATAAAAATAACATTACTAGTTGTAATCGAAAACAATTTCCCTCATGCGAACATTCACGTGTGTATATAAACAAGCAATGTTTCTCTGTAACGTATAGAAGCTTTCATAAGAGTGGATTTATCTGCCTAATATCAACAGGCACGGCCCAGTGTTTATTTGTTGTTGCGAATAATCATAACAATAAAGAAGCCGCCAGCGCTGCTATTCCTCATGACAATGATAATGGCAATGGCAAATGTTAAGAGCAATGTCATTAAGATGTTCACGATGACGTTTAGCGCTGTGATTGGTGCTTGCACTCAGTAATGAATATGTTTTATTGGGATACTAATGCAATGAAAAATTATATACGATTATGCAAATAGCATCAGACCGGAAAAAATTATAAATAGTGTCATAAATATTTAAATATTTACATCTATAATAATACAACAGAATAGTTCGAAAAACAACCCAATTCCACACTGCAACAAGGCATAAATCAAACGAGGTTACCAAAATTTAATTTCAAGAACGAGCAGGTAAAGGTATTTCATATTTCTAGTTCTATTCAGCACTTCTTGAAAGTATAACATGCAATTATTTTTTTATACAAATACAAAATAAATAAATAGATAGATAAACAAATAAATCAGAAAACGTATTTAGGCCTATTTCATCGTCTAAGAAAAACATTTCTAATGACAAGGAAAAGGTTGACGCTGATTGGTGAAAGTATCAACAAAATTCCCCCTAAAACTCCAATAGCATACAATCCGTAATCCTTGCACCGCATGAAACTACAAAAAGTCAGTCGTTGTCTACCCTGCACAGAAAATCTAAAGAGAAGAAAGATAAAAAAAAAGATAAAAAAGGGCACCAGGGGAACCCGTTATCAAAACCTTTAGAAAGGTCAACAAAAGCGAACATTTTAACTTTTGCCCCATCTATTTCAGGCCGAGATGAAACCTATATGAGTACCTGGGAAGTTCTGAATGGACTGATCTAGCCTGGGCTTTACACCATAAATATTGACACGGAGTTCCCTGTATTGTGCGACCTCATTGACCACTATGTACTTGTATGTGTGTGTTGTGTGTGAGTGTGTGTACGTTTCGTCACTCGCAAACTAAAGATAGGTGAGGGAGGCTTATCAAAAGGCTGCAGTTCCTACATCTCCAGAGCTTCGGAAGTTACGTATTTCTTGTTAATATTTCGCTCAAAGGCTTATTTTTCAAGGAAACACAAGAGAGGTATGTCTGAATGGGTGAGGTCGACGTATTTTTTTCCGTGCTCTGGAAGACGTTTTCTATTGTTAATATTGGTTATCCAGTCTTTTTTTTTATGTTTTTAATCTAATGCCATTCTTTTTTATTCTCTTCGCCATGGTATTAAAAGATGGTTCGCCAAGGATTGTGGAGCATCCAGCATCTTTAGTCGTTGCTCGAGGGGATCCAGCAACGCTGAACTGCGCAGCGCAAGGGAATCCGCATCCCAAGATCACCTGGTTCAGGTACGTAAATCAGGCTTTTCTTATTCATTATTACTTCTTCGTAAACAATTAAGCACGAAATTTTCAAATGACTAAAATCGTCGTTTTGTTACTTCTTCGTAAGCAATTAAGCCCAGAATTTTTAAATGATTAAAATCGTCGTTTTTATCTTTTTCGGCGTTTATTTAAGTGCCTCATACAACCTTAGAAATTACATATAAATGCCGAAAAGTTACAAAAAATAACACTTTTGCAAATCATACATTGAAAGTCACTAAAAATGTGGATGGCATCTTTTATAACAATCAATAATTACATACTGTTATTCATTAACAAGAGAACAGTGAACCAATCCTCATCTTCTTTTTTTTTAAACAAATTATTCACTTTTTAAGTTTAAAATCTCTTGCCTGACCAAGGAAGGAAAACGACGTATAAAAACAAAATGAAATTATAT
>NC_087213.1:20182225-20197225 GCF_015104395.2 Macrobrachium nipponense | reverse complement strand
ATTTTGCGTCGTTGTTAAGCATTTTAACTGCCATAAAGGCATATATCCCAGGCAGTCTTTTATTGCTCGTACAGACCAGTTTAAAAGCCTTTGAAAATTAATTTCAAAATTAATTTTTTTTTGTTTCATATAGTAAACTTATATAGTATACATTTCATATGTACTATATGAAACTTACGTGACTTCATATAGAAATTTCTTAAATTCCAAATCAATCAATCCCTAAATATGAAAGAAATGAGTTTACTGGAGAGAAAAAATTTTCTTAGTAGGCTGTGGAGTGGTTTTTTTTTAACATCATGTTTGAAAAAACCTGTTGCAATCATCGATGGCAACCGTGTGTTTCTTGTGCACACTTGACGTTTACGTGTCTCAAATCAACTTTGTTTTTTTTTTCTCTGTCTCAGTCCTTCGTGAGGAGTTTCGGGTGCTGCCTATGAGCGTGTCGGCAGCATCTGGGGAGAGAGCGGAGATCCTATGTGTCCCTCCAAAAGGTCATCCCACCCCTGAGCTGACCTGGTCCAGGAATGGTCACGAGATTGACCTGAAGGAGGAGCCCCACAGGTAAAGCAAAGTTTTTATAGTTTCATGCAGTTCGTACTTATTTATTCTTGTCGGATAAACGGTAATATTAATGTCTCTCCCTGACAATCTATTCCGTCAGGGGAGATTTACAAAAAAGAAAATAAAGAAACTTTATCAACGTAGATTTTTTTAGTATCACTTGTAATCAAACTTATAAGAGATGGAGCATTTTAGATATCCTCTAAAATTTTCATGATCCGATGAGTAATCCTTTCCTTATTTTTTCTAATATATAAGAAAAGAGAGAAAATAATTCAGCTAATGTCATGTCCACATAGCAGCAAGAAATCTGCTGTCGCCAATTACTGTGATTTGTTTGCGATCAACTCCACTGCATTTCACCTAAAATTTATTTCTATTTCAATCAACTTCAGCACCGGTACATTTAAAATCTTTTCTCTTCGTTAGGGTCCAGGTGCTTGAATCAGGCACCCTCGTAATCAAAGAGGTGTTGCAAACTGACGAAGGGGAATATGTTTGTCATGCCACCAACCCCGCCGGCAGGAGGAGTTCCCCTCCCGCTATTTTGAATGTGATAGGTACGTCACTCGGAGTCTATGTCTTTCGATGGGACACTTTCATTTATTGGAAACTACTTTTTTTTTTTTTTTTTTGAAAGATCTCCCTTATGGCATTTTATTCTTCGTTGTGTTGAATGTTTTATTTTTTTAATGTGAAATTATTTGAATCTTATACGCGCCAATACTTGTCCCTCATAATAAATCTATCTGCTTTTGTAATATATAAATATAAACTTATTATACATAAATATTTATAAATACATTTATAAATATATATATCTCTATATATATATCTCTATATATATATATATATATGTACCATATATTATATATATCTATATATATATTATTCTTTCTATCTGCTATATGTATTATCCCTATAAATATATGATATATATACTATATATGTATATATATACTATATATATATAAGTATATAGGATATCCCTATATTAGATATATTATATATGATATATAATAATGTATATATATATATATATATATATATATATTATATATATATACACATATAAATATATATAAATATATCTATAGATATACATACATATGCATGTAGAATATATGTTTGTCTAAGTATTTATTATTACAAATAAAATGCTCCTACTAGTCAGAACTGAGGACTTCTTTAAAAACTGTTATCACTTCTATTTTTAGTTTCTCCCTTCTGGGTAAAGGCCCCCAGAGACGTCATCGGCGTGGCAGGCGGAGAGACGGAGATAAGCTGTCGAGCAGGGGGAGACCCGCCCCCTGTTGTGACATGGCGTCGCGTGGGGGGCCACATTTCCGTCGGTCGCATGCGTATAGTTCGAGACAGAGGTCTGCTCGTGTCTCACCTGCGGCCGTCTGATTCTGGCACCTACGTCTGCAACGCCGCCAACAGGGCAGCTTCCATCAATGCCAATGCTTCTCTCACTGTCTATAGTAAGTGTTGGTGGAGGAATTCTTATTAGGGGTTACAAGGAGTTACAAGGATTAGGATGTCTCAAAGACTTGTTAGTCCATCCGAGGAGGCATCGTATGCTCACTTATCTGTAGGAGCAGGTTTTGCTTTGCATTCACTGTGTCCTAAGGATTTTGTCTAGCTTTCTTTAAAACTCTTCAACAGCGCTTTCAAATGTGCTTTATTAGAGATAGACTGAAATTCAAATGTGCTTGATTAGAGACAGACTGAAAATGTTGTGTTTCTGTCTATCTGTCTTGCTTTTCAACAGACCGTAAGTAGGTGTTTACTAGATGGAAATCAACAAGAACAATGTTATTGTAACGTTTTCTCGAACAACTGAGCGGAAGAAGAACTTTTCCTAGAATAATTTCCCCTTTAACACTTGCACCACAAAGTGAGGTGTCTGTCTGCTCTACTCGCCACAGGTGCGCCACTTGTCCAGGAGATACAAGGAGACGTGGAGGTGGAGGAAGGAGCGCCCTTGCAGCTCTCCTGCGCCGTGCAGGGATTCCCGGTGCCTCTGGTGTACTGGTCGCGGGAGGGCTCCCAGAAGCTCCTCCCCGCCACCCGCGAGTTCGTAGAGCTCTCCTCGGCGGGGCAGACAGACGAGGACGAGGGTCTCATGGGCGTCAAGATCATCCTCGCCGTGCCCAAAGTGACCAAGTATCACTCGGGGCGTTACATCTGCGGTGGGGTCAACAGCGCGGGCGGGGTCATGACCCCCGTATTGGTCAGGATCCGCTCGCATAGCCTGCTGCCTCCGCCTATCATCTCTGTGCCTCCGGCCAATCAGACCCTCCCACTCGGAGGTCAAGCTGATCTGACTTGCCGGGTATGGGGGTCACCAGCTCCCACTGTGACCTGGCGTCACAGAGGTCGGCTGGTGACCTCTACCACAAGAAGACATTTGCTGCCTGATAACACGCTTAGCATACACGGTGGGTAGAAAGAAAGTTCAAGTTTGATGAATCAGTATACTACGTAGTTTTGTGTTGCAGTCATTCACATCTGATTATGAACTAGCAACTGGTGTTGCTTTTATCATATTGCTGAAAATATCAAAATTATATTCCAGTCATAGCAAATATAATCCATCTATAACTAAAGTTATATAATTCAAAAACCAAAAGTAAGTACTTAAAATTTGCCCATTTCCATTTCACAAGTAAGTTTTCACACCATCGATTATTCTGTTATCACAAACTTGATAAGAGCACGAGAACTGGTCCTTCATGAAGACATTTCCTCGACTCTATTCCAGAGCTTGTGACAGAAGACGGAGGAGAATATGCGTGTCTAGCGTCATCCACAAGGGGAGTGACGGAGGCCAGAGCGTATTTGAACATATCTTCCCCAAATGATCCCGCCGTAGTATTTCACGAGGCGCCCGACCCCGACTCCGCCCCGGGGCCCCCTCCTACACCAAATGTTATAGGCACTAACGCAACGGCTGCTCTGTTGGAGTGGGATATCCCAGCAAAGCAAGGTACGAGTTAATGAATGCCAACGTTTCTTTCTTCCTATAGGCTAATAATTTCGCTCTAAATCACATGACATCATTCTCACAGGAATTAGGAAAGCTACCATAATTTCTTGATTTCATCATTCCATCAGGGGCTTCTCCAGTGCACGGGTACGTCGTGGAATACTACAGTAACCTGGACTCAGCCTGGAAAGTGGGGGCACCTTACACTACCCACACGAAGTTCACCTTATCGCCTGTGAACCCGTCTCTCACCTACGGAGTGACGGTGCGCGCGCAGAATAACCACGGCGTCTCGGAACCCTCAGGAATTGCAGAGGTCGGGGGAGATGGCGGTAAGGACGGCGTTGGAATAGAAGACTCGGAGTTGAAAAACGCCAGAGTCGTCCTTCAGGAGGCTGTATTGACCGGGCCGGCTTCTGCTAAGATCCTATGGCAGGTAATTCAGACCGAGTAAAGCACTTCCCTTGAATCGATCAATGCATGATTTTTGTACCTTAGGTTTCAATCGATTAACCATGATTTTGTGCCCTAGATTTAAATCAAGTTGAGATCTCACTCCATGACTGCGAGGAAAACTTACAACGGGGTAGATGCTTAACGATTCCGAGTCAATAAAACACATACATACATACATACATACATACATACATACATACATACACAACTTTACATTGAAATGTATTTTAAAGAGAGAAAAAAGTCTGACCGATAAACAAAATCTGTTTTATGCCCGAGACTAATTCATAATATCAAACAGGGTGGAATACAAGCAAAGGATGTAGACATCAGCATCGATCTTTTGGCCATAATTAAGACTAATCCATCCATAATTCGTGTTATTTGAAGTTGTAATAAGGAAAGAATTATGGAAGTAAGCGAACAGTGTACATTAGGAGCGAGGTAAGTCATTTTAAAGAGCTCTCAGTCACCGTGACAGTGGCAATTCTCTCTTTTATTAACACAGACGCCAAAATTGAAAGTCGTTCCCTGTGAGGAAATATAGTTTCTTCATGACGCTGCTTGACAAATGGTCTCTGTTGGTAGTATGATTTCCAAGTGGACCTTCTGGAATGAACGTTGGTGCAAAGGAAAATGGCAGGAAAGATTGTTTTCTTTCGTGCATTGCGGCTTTTTGGCCTTGTCCATCCCTGAAAGATATTTTATGAGAATCATAAAGAGATTTTAATCTGTTATGCAATGCATGGCCATTGAAGGAAAGAGAAAATGTACCCAAAAACAATTCCCAGTTAAAGAAAATAAAATGATAGATTCCCCATCCATAAAATACCATAACAAGTGGCAGGATTTATAGCATTTCTATATAAACAACAGGTTTTGCTAACCCGTAGGAGATATGAATAAGAAAACGCTTTACATAAGTAGCCGTTTGAAAATAAGGAGAGTGGGGAAGGTAAGGAGATTCTACCGTAGCTATCGATAAAAATATTGAAAACACATACAATTTTTTTTTTCTCTCTCTCTCTTCCTTCAAAAAGTGATGAAATCGGACTTCGATGAGAATGTACTCAGATATTTCATTTTCCTCTCTTTACCTTTGGTACGCCCATTCTAATTCTGGAGTGGGAGTAGCCACATGATGATGGAAAAAAAAAAACTTTAAGTAAAGTTCGCGGGATGAGACCCGTGTGGGAGGAACATCTATTTGGCCATCTAGAACGATTGAATTTTATTATTTTGACACACGACACCCATATCCAATGTACCCCCAATTCCGTAAGGTCATACTCTACAATGAATGAAATATAAGCTTTTTATATCGAGCACTTACGTCCAGCATGCTACATATCATAAGGTCGTCAACCACAATAAATGAAATTTGCATATTTTCTATAGTACTGATTTCCCTATTGCATATTTTATTTCATAAAGTCGCAATCTGCGAAGAGCAGACTTTACAGGATTTCTGTGTAAGCTCGTTTCGCAATGCTTTTTTTTTTCCTTTTTTTTTTTAAGTCCTAGACATGTCAAAACCCAACGGAAATGTATCAAGGGATTCTGTGCAATGAAAGAAAAATCACAATTTCGGGGTTGACACTAAAGACGTTATTTTTTTTCTTCTTCTTCTTTCTGGTTAATGGAATTTCGATTGAGTCGAGACAAAGCAGATTACTCACCCTCACGAAAACAGGTTTCCTCCTCTCTTCGCCCTCAAAACTTGACTTGGGTTATCGATTACAAGTGCTGCTCACAGCGCTCGCAATGTCGGTCTTGTTTGTGTACATAGGAATTCATTGTTTCTTCTTCCTTTTTTTTTCTGTGACGCTACGAATGCGGTAAATATGAGAGGAGGTAAGTTTATATATATTTGTTTTTGCTTTGGTATTCTTTTCAATATTTTACGTTTTTGCACTGCAAGCTTCGGAGATTTGTGTGCGTGAGAACAAGTGTTATTTTTGCATTTTTTCTTTTATTTTTTTTAATACGACTTTAGAACTTACGTAATCAGGAAAGACGTCAGATAAAAACGAGTCTTAGAAAATGAAAGAGTTTTAGCTGTATTGTCTCTCATAATATTTATCATTATTTAAAAACACTTGAAACTTATTACGCGAACATATCAGGAGGGTGAGTACAAATTATGTGGGATTCGCATCTTCAGCGAATACCCTTTTCGTATTCCCCATCACTGAAAGGAATCCAACCCCATCGAGCGAAGCAATGATCAGCTACGGAAGGACGCCAGGCCAAACAATCGAGGAGGAGGACTGGAAAGAATGTCATAAGAGAGGCGGCGCTGTAGCAGAATGACGCCATTCCGGCCCCTTCCTGAGCGATCAGAGAGGGCACGGGGCCATTTCGCACCCCGTTAATGGGATGCAAATGCACGGGGTCGTGAAGGAATTCGCTTTCTTTTCCCGTTTTCAAACGGGGCGCCATCAGCTGCAGCTGGGCCCAAATTTAAAGGAAATGCTAAGGGGGCAAATAACCCCCTTAACCGACGCTTTCCTCCGCTGCATTTTAACGATAACTGACATTATAGATGTGCGCGTTCTCTCAAGGAAGGGAAGAGGAGGAAGGGCAGAGGCAGAGAAAAAAAGAGAACGTCCTTAACTATAGCTCCCTCAGACAATAAAGTATTGCCCGAACTTGAATTTTTCCCCCCCTTCCTTATTTTTCGCCAACCCAGGTACAGCACGTTATTCCCCTCGAAGTCTCCGGGGACCAGGAGACCGGAGGGGCGAACTGTCTGCCACTTGACACGCGACTTTTGGCATTAGTGACAACCAGTGGGAAGGAGAATTTACAGAGGGAACTGCTTAGCTGCGCTCTGTTCCGCGAGTTAATGGGATTTGGAGTCGATTTATGGCGCGTAATATATTTTCAATTCCAATAGCTATTTTGGATGATTGTTTAGAGCCTCTCTCTCTCTCTCTCTCTCTCTCTCTCCTCAAGGAGCATGGATATGTGAGTAGGAGCTCCGGAAGAAGCAGTTACCACCTGATTCATGGATTCCGGGAGAGGATAGGTCCTGCCACGGATCTTCAGGACCAGAGGCATCGCGGGAGGATTAAGGCGGAATTGATTACAGAACCATATTACTCGGTTAACGTTTAAATCTGTCCGGGTTGCAAATCTTCTCCTTAACTCCTCTATTTATGACGTCGGGGATATTACTGTGGCTGGCACTTAAGGCCTGATTCAAGGTCATGCTTGCGTTAAATGTTCTTCCTCAGTCAAGGCTTCTTCATTTCATATCACCACACTTGATGTTACGTTATTTCGAAATTTGCTTATGTATTATTCAACCTTACAACAGCATTTTATGTCTGGTGATTGTGTGTATTTGCAGATATAAATCTTTATAATCTATATTAATATAAATTTAATTTTCTGAAATATACCTCACATCTAATACAGATTTTCAATCCTATCTCTCTCTCTCTCTCTCTCTCTCTCTCTCTCTCTCTCTCTCTCTCTCTCTCTCTGTGCTTTTTTTAACCTAAAGATTCAGATTTGTTCTCTCTCTCTTTTTCCCCTTATTATTTTCAGCAGTTCATGTTCACTGAAAACAAAAATTTTGTTATTATCTCATTTGAACACAAAGAGAGAGAGAGAGAGAGAGAGAGAGAGAGAGAGAGAGAGAGAGAATAACCGCCCTTGCGTTCCCTGGCATCCCACTTACCGCCACAGGAGGAGCGCCTCTCGTGAGATATCCAGGGACGGCGCCGAGGATCGTAATCCATTTGGATTACCCGACGCTGTGTTGCAAACCCATTTAGATGATATGCTCCTTGTTACAATAAAGTGCGCCCTGATACATGCGCTTTTGCCTAAGTTATTCATTGCGCACTATGTCTTACTAATAAACTTAAGGCATATTACGACGGTCTGGAGATTGCATACCAAATGCACTGTTTCGCATAAAGGGGTAGGGGTTGTTAAGGGAGAGTGGGATTGAAGGAGGGAAACACGGTACAATTAATGCTTTCATCTGGTTTGCTTGTTTCACATTTCGTAACATTTATAATCTCTCACTGGGTCATCATCATGATGACGGTGGCAATGATGATGATGACGATGATGATAATGAGGTATGATGAATATGGTGCTTATAAGCATTAATCCAATACCGAGGTCATTTTACCATCACTTTCACTAATAAGAGTTTTCACGAGTACTTTATATATATATATATATATATATATATATGTTATATGTATATGTGTATATGTGTATGTATATATATATATATATATATATATATATATATATATATATATATATAATTACATATAGTCATTATTTTAAAACTGACAAATATCACCACCAAAAAATCTCTGGTACGTGAAAGGAAGAGCTGAAAAAGACATATGTTTATGTATGCGAGGATATCATTAAGCCTAAAGGATTGTTCAATATCTGAAAATGCGCGTGAGAGAGTTTATAAGGGAAATGACGTCCAGCCGCGATAACAATAAAAGTCTTCTGCCTAAAAAAAAAAAGAAATAAAAACACACACACACAAAGAAAAATTCACTCTCACCCTTGTCTGGGTGAGGGGGCTGAACCTAAGGGAGAGGTAATATCAGAACGACAAGACGGACGGTCTTCTTTGTCTGTTATGAGAGAGAGAGAGAGAGAGAGAGAGAGAGAGAGAGAGAGAGAGAGAGAGAGAGAGAGAGAGAGAGTCCTTTACAAATTTCTTCAAGATAACAACACATCAGAGACGAATCAAGATCGGAATACGTTGCACGTAAATGTTTCAAAAGCATTTTTCAGAACAGCTAAAACTAACAGAATGTATTTGCGTATTACGCGGATACATAAATGAATATTCTATTCGCTCGGTACCTTCTTATGTTTCGTATTTCTAAGGAGGGGCATATGGACTGAGTATGGACACAAAAGGATGATTTAGTCTTGCACAGATAAAACCCCAGTCATACAGCGCTGGGCGTTTGCTGACTCAAGGCTGTATATCAAGGAGGAACATGACTTTAATCTAGCTGTAGGAGTAGCATATGGCTCTGCAATATTAACTCTCTACTAGAAAAAAAATTATATTCCGACTAAAATTCTTAGGAATAAAATAATGTGTAGCTACAGCCGGTAGTGTGACATGCCGTGCAGTCTTAACCCAAGAAAAAAAATTAACCGATATTTTAACCCATATTGCGAATATGCATAAATATTGTTCGAATAACTTTGAAAATAAAGACTAATGTATATTTTTAAGCTTGATATATACAGTATTTCTCAATTCGAAACAAAAAAACGCCTCTGAAGTTGTAAGCGCTTTAAAGGTAAATCCCACTACGAATGCTCTTTATATTGTTTCGCAGTTATATGTGATTTGAAATTACTATCAACTTCATTCCAGGATTTTGGCCATTTTTTTGTTGGAAACACATATACAGCGAAAAGAACAGTCTTCAGCGTTATCCTGGTTGTTGAAATTTGTGACGCCTGATCGTTGCTAAAAAGAGTACAGTTGGCATTTGGCCGCTTTCGCTATCACTAGCAGCTAACATTCCATATTCCATAAAAAAAATAAAAAAAATAATAAAACTGCTAAATAACTGAGATATTGTTGAACATCCCATTTTTACTCTTAGTAATTGCACTGTGTGTGTCCGTATGCATGCATTAGATATATATATATATATATATATATATATATATATATATATATATATATGTATATATAATTATAAGGTAAAGTTTCTCAGTTTATTTAAAATCGCGCCATCTCGGATATTCTCTCAATTGTGGACAACAAAAGTACTGTATACTCTTAAAAATAGTTATCAGCAATTTTTCTTTGCTGCCTCACGAGCTGACCATGGGAAATTTGATCTACACTACCAATCAGTAACATTCAAAATTACTGGGCAACAAATGACGAGTTGATTATCGGATAGGGGAAGGCGAAATAAAAAAAAAATAACGGATTCCCATCCTATGAGGAGGCATTAGAAATGGAACGTGTGAGGGCGGGGTGATGAAAAAGGAAGACAAAATTGAAGAGGGGGATCAGGAAAGAAAGGTGGGAGAGGGAAGGGGGATAACAAGGGGGGCGGGAAAGGCAATCAGTCGTCAGTATTAAAATGCGACTTGTCCAATCTGGGAGGCGAGAGACAAATGGCACACTTATGTGAGCGTCTTACAAGAACAGCGAGGAGATAATTGTACGCGGATATAAGGGTGATACAGAGAGCGCGCCGGGCTGATTTATATGCATATATATTTCTTCTGGGCTCTCCGCTAGCGGCTCCCTTTACTGGCATCGCTGGGCCCCGCTGAGGCTTAGAGCCTCTTGTTATTATCGCCACTTGTACCTTTACTAAAGGTTGTCTTCCTTCGGTGAACGTCCAACACCCCTACCCCCTTCAACCCAGCATCCACCCATCTCCACCCACGGGGATTGCTTCTCTTATTCGACCTGTAGTTTGTTGTTAACGAAGATTAAGTTTAATCACTAAGAGTGATGTGAAGGAGTTTATGAGTTTCCCGGAGTTTATTGTGTCTGGATCGAGATGATGGATTAGCAGATCGTGCCTCAAACTTATCGAAACCGGCAAGAAGAATAACGCTGGTTTATTGACGGTTATACGTCATCTTAATTTCTGTTATACTCATTTTCTTTATATTTCTGTAATACTCATTTTCTTTATAACTAATTATCCAAGTAAGACGATTTAATGAAAATAAATTCATACACATCACACTTCTAATCAATTGTATCATACCATACTCTTAAAATCCATATGTACATACATACTTTATACACACCATATATTAATATATAAGTATACACACACACACACACACACACACACACACACATATATATATATATATATATATATATATATATATATATGTGTGTGTGTGTGTGTGTGTGTGTGTGTGTGTGTGTATTATATATATTATATATATATATATATATATATATATATATATATATATATATATATATATATATATATATATATACTTACAAATATAATTATGTATAAATACATATGCATATACGTGTGTATTTCTATGGGTATTTCTCGGTTTCTTTATCTAGGTGCGTTTGTTAGCGAATAGCGAAAAAACCACATTTACCTTTTTACATTTAGTGCCTTTTTCACCCTACTAATTACCTTTCTCTGGAACCTTCACCCTGGCAGTATCAACAAACTCTGGCATAAAACAATCCAATTTCCTCGCACTAAATTATTCGCTGTCGAGATTGGCAACCCGAGACATTGTCATTCTAACCAGTCTCAGCAGACTAGACTATTGCAACGGAATTCCCGTTCATTAAATAATACCGCTCCGTCTCTCGTTTCAAAGATGACTGAGGAAGTCAGCTCCGTGGAGGGATTCTACATCCGCCTCCATCACATGTCAAGAGACGAATACCTCACAGATGCCCCTGCATACAACGGTAGACCGCACGTCAAAGGTGAGTTTCCCTTCTTATCTCATGTGCAGCGCAAAACCTCCGTTTTCTTTATTGTGAGGCATCGCTGATAAATTCCTTATTTTTGTTTATTAGACGGGGAAAAAATCTATATCCACTGTTGCCTTTATTGTTCTTTTTCCTAACAAATAGCACTGATGCAAAAATTTTTAATACTACAATAGTAATATATATCTGCTGAAATTTTTGTGTGGAAACTATGTTTTTTAATACATAGGTTCTATGGTGCATGTGTGTATACATACATAGATTAATTTCTTGATAAACTATGCACGTAAATTAAATTTAAATGAACATTATTATTCTCTGTGTGTGAATATAGTAACACACACACACAAATATATATACATATATATATATATATATATATATATATATATATATATATATATATATATATATATATATAGATAGATAGATAGATAGATAGATAGATAGATAGATAGATAGATACATGTATGTATACATTCATATATATATATATATATATATATATATATATATTACTGTGCTTTTGTAAAAACAGGCTCCGTAGGGAACTTCACGGTGGTAACGGTCGTGAACGCTGGCGGGGGCGCCTCCTCCTACGTCCTCCACGGCCTCTACCACTTCCGTTCGTATACAGTTTTCCTCGTCCCTTTCTACAAGACTTACGAAGGAGCTCCTTCCAATAGCAGGACTTTTCTCACGTCGGAAGCTGGTGAGATTGAGATTCTACAATATATCTCTCTCTCTAGTTAAGATTTTTTTTAAATCAATCAATACACACACACACACACACACACACACACACACACACACACACACACACACACATATATATATATATTAATATATATATATATATATATAAATATATATATATATATATATATATATATATATATATATGTATATAAAATTCACACATTTTTTCACACAAATATTCTCTCTCTCTCTCTCTCTCTCTCTCTCTCTACATGTACTTAAGATTTTTAAAGATACAAAATTTCATATTTGTATCTTTAAATAAAATTCACAGACTTAGTTTTCTTAAAAAAATAACCATTGAAAAATTTATGGGTATAATCAATTTCCTTTCTTCACAAAGAATATGGATATAATCAATTTCCTTTCTTCACAAATTAACTGTTTTAATATCTCATCAATATAAACGATGAACCAGTAGAGGACATGCTTTCTTTATATATTTTAGTAGCCAAACTATGCTAAAAAAAGAAGGCTTGATCCGACCTCGAGCTTACTCTGAGCGCGTGATAAAATCTAGTCAAATAGAGCGTTGTTCCACCAACGAAAAATAAAATAAATACCTACATTTTATCAGACACAATTGCTCTGTGCTGTTTAACATGCATATTATTTATATATTACATTTTCATTCCATTAAATAAATCATAAGTATCCGATCATGAAACTCAACCAGAAATACCATTTCCATACATTTTTAGGATTTTCCATAGCGCTTTCCATACCCGCCCAACAAGAAGAACAACAAAGTAGTTTGTAGGCTTTGTAGGCTTCCTTCCCTAGTAATCGAAAATAGGCGAGGGGCTAACAGAAACGAAATAATATATATATAAAAAACATAACTTTTCCAAAATGATCAGTATCGCATCGTGTATTTCTGGTGATAGAAGTTCACTCTCGACGTGGTTCGGAAGTCACGTAAAGCCGTTGGTCCCGTTGCTGAATAACCGCTGGTTCCACGCAACGTCAAATCACCATACAAACAATCACCATCGTTAACGCAGCCAGATGTTAACCACAATCATAATACGTGAACGCAGACATGACGGGGATAAGGGGCGGTCTCGGAGGCCTTAAATCATAAAACACGATTGCCAAATGTCATGGAATATGACTCTCTCAGACTCACGAAAAGTATCTTGCCCGCTAGAAAAAAAAAATCAAAACTTTTAAAGGTTACATCTCCGGCGATGCATAAAATATCTGCGTTATTTTCACCACTTGAAGGTTATGTGGGCATTCGCAGACGAGAGCTAATTCTTCGTTTAAATAATCAGATTCTTCATAAGAACCGTATCAATTTGGTCCAAGACTTCTTCCAACGTCGTCAAACCTTCAAATGGAATTTAAATGTAATCTTGAATTCTATTCGCTATGGAATAAATATTTTTGTATATATATATATATATATATATATATATATATATATATATATATATATATATATATATATATATATATATATATATATGTTCTAAATATGTAGCAAAAAATTCATTTTCTCCAAATAATTCCAATTTCTGGTTGTCAATGTCGTCCTCTTTACTTCGTCGAATTATCATCCATATGGTACTTTATTTAAGACTTCTCTGTACACCTGTCCCCCCAAAAAATTCAATCTATGTAGATCATTCTTACTCAAAATGTAAATATAATGTAAGCTCTTTAATATTCCGCTGTATCTATTGGAAATAAATATTTGTGTCGATCTGTAAATTCAACAGCTGCAATTTTGCATTGTCAAATTTTATAAGAGATTAGAGTGTTTTCAAAGTCAATGAATTCTTATCAAAATCTTTTTCAAATAACTACGAACAAAAATTACATGTAAAACATGATATTTAGCAAAAACGATTACCAATTCTTTTCGTATCATTCCCACGCCCTTCCAGTACCTTCGGCGCCTCCGCAGGACGTCCGGATGCAACTCACGAACGTCACCACGGCGTCTGTGTTTTGGTATCCGCCTCCGCCTTTGCACCGAAACGGCCATATCACTTCGTACCAGGTAAGTAATGCAGCAGACAACTCAGGCAGCTGCATAAGCCAGCATACAGGTGTCTGCCGGCGGGCCACGACAACGGGAATAGCTCCTCCGTCCCTCTGAGGTCGGTCTCCTCGAAATTCTGGACAAAATGATTTAGTTACGGATGTCACGAAATGAGAGTCATGGCAACTTGCTCCTCGTAATACCGGGGAACTTGTGATACAGAAAATGGGAAAAAACATTACCGAATAAAAAGCTTTACAATGTAATCTTAAAAACAATTATCATGCGAGGAAATACGGAAGGTAACAAAAAGTTCAAATAATTTACATCGATGTAAAGCTATATATCCCAAACCAGAATACTGCAGAAAAGTTACAATTACAAAAAAAGGAAAATACTGGGAAAACAATGTCATCAAATAATAATTACAACACATAACTACCGAACAATAGTAATCTAATGAATCGATTAAAGAATCAACTAGAATTATCATAATTTATAACGTAGGAAGAAAATAAAAAAATTCTTTAAAAAAATCCCAGTGTTGACAAACTTTGCAAAACTAGTTACCACCAGAACTCAAAGTTTTGCTTTTATGGAGAGAGAGAGAGAGAGAGAGAGAGAGAGAGAGAGAGGAGCTTACCTTACCTTAGAGACCTTACATCTTGTTCGGGTTGCCCCAGGTCCCTCAGAGAGAGAGAGAGAGAGGAGGAGAGAGAGAAGAGGAGAGAGAGAGAGACGAGAGGGAGAGGAGCGAGACGAGAGGAGAGG
>NC_087213.1:20149725-20177225 GCF_015104395.2 Macrobrachium nipponense | reverse complement strand
ATATATATTTATAATATATATATATATATATATATATATATATATATATATATATATATATATATATATATATATATATATATATATATATATAAAATTTCATAGTAAAAAAACTGATGCAGGTATTCTCATGGACTCTTTATTGTTGACTGAGAAGTTGATGCTGACAGAGAGATATGACTCGGTGAATCAACAAAACGCAATGAATATTAAACGACGGAAAAACTGTCTAGCTGTCTAGAGGAAATAACAGATAGTATTGTTTAACGGCGTTTGTTATTCCAGTCGAATGCTCAACTTTCTCATGAAAAATTTTATCAATAACGGAAAGCCTAGAAAAAAAAGAAAAAAAAACAGACGGGAGAAAAACAACTCACAACGGGTAAACTATCCAAAACAGAAATGAGATATTTTTAGAAATATGTATAACAGAATTTTTTAAAGCAATAAATGTTGGGAATGGCGGAGGAATTATTTCACAGCCCTGTCACATTTTCTGGTATCTCTCAGCACTTACCGCCAGCGTTTGTGAAAACCACCAATTAATTAAACAATGCTAATAGTCATTTACCATACTGTAAAGATTAATTTTTCTTTATCGACTCTACCAGAACATTCTTATAGTATTAGACTAGGAATTTAAAATTTAGATTACAGTGCTTAGTCTGCACATTTAAAATTCAAATGGAAAACGTACAAAATTGTTATATTTAAATATAAAATGGACACTATTAAGTGTATTACTAGTATAAATGTCTATAAAAACCCGAAATAAAGGAATAAGGGGTCAGTGTCACAAGATGTCAGAAAACAGAACGTGACTGACAGGATGCAACACACTGGTATTTTTGCTTTTAAAAGTTTTGTGACTTATTTCTGTTTAGATGTCGATTAGTGAAAATATATTTAGAAAAACGCACAAAAAAGACATATTTCTGTAATGTCAACTCAGTTTTTTCTGTTGATGCGTAACCTGAAAAATGAGCTATAAATATAAAATTCTTATGGATTTATTCTTGAAAGTTCAGCGAACATAAAATCGAGACTCAAAATATGATGACAATAATTATAGAATGAGAAAAATGAGACAGATATACTATAAAAGTTTACATATAAATGTTCTAGTCTAGAAACGAAGAGAAAATGAAAAGCCATGAAAATGTAGAACTATGGAAGTGAAGGAGGCTTTATAGGTGCAATGTAATAAAAACTACGACGGTGCTGTGTGCACTGTGCACACAACTTGAAGTTGGCTGCGTGGTTTATTTGTGGACAAAATGTTTTTTTTTTTTCGGTTTGTACTAAACCTCATGAATACTTTTTTTTTGTTTTTTGCCGTCAAAGATGAACTATGAGCAGGACACGCCCCGCCTCTTTTTCCCCATTCTTCTCTACAATTACTTCCTCCTATGGATATGTACTTGAAATTATATTATATATATATATATATATATATATATATATATATATATCTATATATATATATATAAAATGAATCATGTAAATATAAATATGTAACGGTATATATATATATATATATATATATATATATATATATATATATATATATATATATATATATATAAAATAGACAAAATCAACGGAAGGAAAGAGAAACGATGGAGATCTGCAAGGCTTTTCGACTCTCGTGTATGTATACAGTGTATGTGTATGTATATATACATATATAACTACACACATATATATATATATACACATATATTATCATATATATACGTATATGTATATATACGGAGTATACGTACGTGCGCACGTACGCGCGTTTGTATAAGAGAATACATACACGGACACGTACGGTTTTTTTAATCTACAATCAGGCTGACTCCCACTTTGCCAAAGCAATTATCAACATGAAAACCTTGCATGAGTCTTCAATCATGAGGCAGTATTCCAGGTATCTCGTTTTTTTCCACCTTTTCTTTCCATTCTTCCCCCTCGATTTTATTTTTATCCCCTCTTTTTTTCTTAAATTTTTTTCCTCGTTTTTCGCCCCTCTCAGTATTTCTGTCTTTTTGAGGATTTCGTCCAGCCTTTTCTTTTCTTTTCTTTGCAATTTCAGTTGTAGAGAATGCAACAATTCAACAGAATCATTGTTTTTAGAAGGCATAAATAACTGTTGTTCTTATTATAGTCTTCTAACACGGCATCCTCTTCCTTGAAGTTATAAGAATATGCTACTGTATCGTCAGAATCACCTATAGCAGCCTATTTAACAGCTTACCAACAGAAATTGCTAAAAATCCCATCAGAATAAAATCTGAGACCATCATCAGCTTTAGCTATAAAAGCAACTAAAGTAATGAAAAACCATATTTCTAATAAAAATGTCATAGTATAAATTTCATATTTTCAATTTACAGTATCATCAAACATATTACGATAACCATCTCAACTTACCATTTCTTTCACCTACATATCTTCGCGTCGTTTGGCCAAATTCACAAGACTGCAATTGCATAGCCACGCTTAAGCTCCTGAACGCCTTATAAAAGGGAGTCAAAACGAGAAATCAAAATAACATTAGAAAATTTTTCATTAAATAATGAAACCCGATAATACGAAACTCTTCGACACGTGGGACGAATAAATGTTGAATTTTAATTAAGGCCCCCCAAAATCGGGTCATCCTGTTGTTGGTGGAGGGACAACCCCCGTAACCTTTTTTTCATTAGTATTTTTTCGCCGAATCCCGTGACAGACAATATGTCGCATCGAAATATTAAATAAAATGCAATATGCCACCATGTTTCCAACAGGGAAATCAAGGATGATCATATATTTAATCCCAATCTTTTTTTTTCTTTTAATTCGGCCGTGCAATCAAAGATAAAAATGAATGGTTGAAAATGAAAAATGACTTTTACACAATCATCAGAAGAAAAGCACACCGTGAAAAAATCCCAGGCCAAATTTTGAAAGGAAAATACTATTGGTGAAAGATCAAATAAGGAATATTCTGCTATAAGGGTAAATATAATTAAGAAAGGCGAGTGTGTCCTCAAATGGCGAAACCTTCCAGATGCATTTTCATTATCAAATTCAGTCTTTCTAATTTCGAGTCTTAGATGAGGATTCCTTCCAGCAAGCTGTTTTTATTACTGGAAACATCACTGACTTACGGGTATCTTTCCAGTTTTCACAATTAACTCTATCTTGAAGCTACGAGTGTGAAATAAGAATATCTAGTGCCTTCTCTCCTCATATTAAGGTATATTTTTATTTAATAAAATGACTGCCTCTTATTCAAATACTCTTCTAATACGAGCCAACTGCAGTCTACAAAGAAAAGTAAAACTGAATACTGAATAAAAATCCATAAGTATTTTGTGAATATGCTTTATATATAATTACCGAACATACTCTAAATAATCAGAAATGACATCTAATCAAAATAGAAAAATTCACATTAGATATATTTAACAGTGAGTATGGGTATAAAAAAAACATACGCTTTAGAAATGGTGTGAGGTTCTGTCATGGTTTTTAGATGGGAATTTCGTAACAATGTGGCAAAGTCGTCGAATCTTTTGAAGATTCCATCTACCAATTCCGCAAAAGATAGTCTACAACGACAACAAAAGGTATTTCCTAAAAATACAGCACGTTTGCCGTGATTCTGAAGGCTTTGGATGTGTCAGATCATTACTGAAAATTTTCATTCTTATATATACAAACATTTTCCCTCGTCCGCTGGAAAAATGATAGCAAGGCTATCTTCTCCGCTCCTACCTGTCCATATTTGGGGAAAATTTGAAGGCAGCTTATTTACATCTATATTATTTGGCATTACAATAACATGTTTACTAAAAATTATACTTCTAACAATTTCATTTTAAAAGCCTGGACCACTTGTATGTGCTGAAATAGCTTTGCGTTTAGATTGAATGCTCTATAAACTACTTTCCTCTGTAAGTCATCTCTGTAAGCTTTGAGTCTTTGTTGAAATAATTCTTGGAAGTCGTTCGTATAAAAGTAGGTCTTTCGATTCCCCGTATTAGTTTTCGAGAAAGAAGCTAAACTTTTATCTTCTCTAAAATAAAAAGGGACCTTTTCTTTTCAAGTCTGAAGACATGGAGCAAAGAACTTCTTGGTTCGTTCGTTTCAATTCCCTAGGTAACGATTAAATTCTGGAAGAACATTATTTACGAATTTTTTATATCAACGGTGCGTGCGTATAATAATTTTGCAGAGTTGGGGGAATGAGCCTGGTATCGAATTGTTCAATAACTAATTTTTATAACGAACTCGACCACAATTACACTAATTGAACGAGTTGGTCAGCGCACTGTATGGAGGACATTAGATGGAAATTCAGTCTCGTCCTAGTTCACCAATCACTTCTGCAAAGTAATATCATAACGAAATCAACATCGACCTACAAACTTAAAATTTAGATATAACCATAAGATTAAATTTCTTTCCAGTATCTGTGCACAAGATGGATAACCTGAGCGTTGGAGATGGCAGTTTATGGCAGGACTACGGGGGATGGCAGTTAGAGAAAGTCTGTGGGGCCTCTTTGCCTGATGTTAAGGTAAGCTGGTTTCACTTACTCCTACACGTCAAGAGATTTGCATCTTAAATATATAAGATTTTCGATGAGGAAAATATCATAATATTAAGAAAACTTGTCACTCTCACCTTAAATTACAGTAGGTGCCGAGTCTTCCATTTTCAAAAGAAAATTAACCTCGTCATTTAAAGATATCCATCTAACATTAGAATCTGATTTTTCTTTCCCTACTGCATTATAAATGTACTCATCCTTTCAGCAATAAGTGTTCAACCACCAATCACTTTCTAAGTCAATATAAGCTGCTTCTGTATAAGCATCATGACAACGTCTGAACTATTGTGTTCAGTCGTGTTTACTCAATTTGAAAACAACTGCAGCAACTTCAAATCGGATGCTGACTAAAGCCATTTACGAATCTTAAATTTACGTTACCACTGATGCCAACCGCTGATATCCTCTCAAGTCTGTCTTCAATGACTCCCTCTCCAGTCTAAGAGTAAATCTTAGACTGGAGAGGGTATCCACGAACACTATCTACTGCATCATCCGTTTTACCTTACACGCTCCATAAGCTATTTTTTTCTTTTTTTCATTTAATAGGATGCTTTCTGCCCGTTACCTTTCAAAGAAATCGCTCTACAGAAAGCTTATATATATATATAATATATATATATATAGTTCTATATAATATATATATAATATATATATGTATATATATAATATATTATGATATATTATATATATATATATTATATATATATATATATATATATATATAATATATATATATATATATATAATATATGATATATATATATATATATATATATATTAGTATATGTATAGATATATATATTAGATATATACATATATATCATATATATATATATATATATATTATATACCTATGATCCTATATATATCTTTTTATTATATATATATATATATATAATATATATATATATATATATATATATATATATATATATATATATATATCTATATATACATATATATATATATATATGATATATATATATAATATATATATAATATATACATATTGTGGATTTGTTTCCCTATTTCAAGACTCATGCTACTGCGAATGTCGTTTAATGATCACATTATTCTTCTCCTTCAAGGTGATGAACACCACAGGAAGCGTTCTAGAGTGTGATGGTTCAGCCCCTAGGAACCTCGTCACCTTCTACAGGGGCACGGCGAGCACCGAGGGTCCTTATGCCACAACAGCACTGCTGGGCCCTCATTCTCTTCCTCACCAGTCAGTGAGTAGTACAAAAGAGTTTGTCTAGTTTTTATATCTCCATTACTACTTTACCTTATCTATATTTTTTCACAGATTTAATGAATGAATGTTACCTGAAGATTTTTTTGTTTTTGTTTAGTAAGTTTCTTTTATAAAATAAAACCACGGTGATACACGTACATTGCTAGAGATTAATCTATCATACATTTTGCATAAATAATTATACATCAATCTTCCCCTAACGACATCACGCACCTGCATACAAAACCTTTCTTATTTGCACATATTAATTTCTGCGCATTACTAGATAATACGGAAGTAAGATACGCATACTCAAGCACTTTTTTTTTTTTTTTTGCGCGCGCGCGTCTGAGACGTTTCCTAAATGAAGAGAGTTTTCCATCTCCTCGCAGGGAAAAGCCCACAAAGAGAGTCACCGTTCGAGCGATGTCATGTCGGAGCAACACACGCTGGTGGACGCAAAGAAGGCCACGGAGAGGAACTACAATACAGGTAAACATAGAGAGAGAGAGAGAGAGAGAGAAATGCTATAACATTGGCGGGTGACTGAAGACCAAGTACACAGGTTTAAGGGGGAAGTGAATGATAATGATGATAAATCTGGGATCTCAATGAGAGAGATGAGAAGTATGATAAGAGGGAAGTTGAAAAATGAAAATAGGAGATAAACTAACAGGTAAAAGGAAGGAAAGGAAGACATGATATAGAGAAAAAGTACGGGATTGAGAAAAGAAAGCACTAGGGTGTGGCGTCGGTCAGAGGCTTTGGGGAGACGCCGCAGGTAACGAAAAGAAAGAAGGCAGGAAGGATACGGAGGAGGAATAAGAAGAACGAGATAAGAGAGAAGTTGAAAAATGAAAATACGGGATAAACTAACAGGTAAAAGGAAGGAAAGGAAGACATGATATACAGAAAAAGTATGGGATTGAGAAAAGAAAGCACTGGGGTGGGGTCGTCGGTCAGAGGCTTTGGGGAGACGCCCAAGTAACAAGAAGAAAGAAGGCAGGAAGGATACGGAGGAGGAATAAGAAGAACGAGGAAGAAGAGGAGATAGGAAGAACAACGTAAGGCTGAATGAAGGAAGGGAGGGAAGAGGAGCTCAGAAGAGCAGTGATATTCATTTAATGTTTGGAATTTAATTAGCGCCATAGTCCCATGATAGTCAGAATATCATAAGTGGGATTTTCGTTTTAATTAGAGGCTTTACGGTGACGCTGACATGATGTTCGCTAATGAATCGAACTTTATTTTTTTTCTCTGATTTTATTCAATAAGTGATTCGAGTTACAGAGAGATATTCATTTTCTGTATTAGCAAGGATATGTCTTATCAGATTATGATTTCATACATAATATATATATATATATATATATATATATATATATATATATATATATATATGTGTGTGTGTGTATGTGTGCGGTGTGCATACATACTCATATATATATATATATATATATATATATATATATATATATATATATATATATATATATATATATATATAATATATATATATATATATATATATATATATGTATATATATATATATATATATATATATATATATAGTATATATATATATATATATGTGTGTGTGTGTGTGTTGTGTGTGTGTGTGTGTACATAAATACTACATGTATCTATATGTTTATTTATTTGTTATATATATATACATGAGAGAGAGAGAGAGAGAGGGTGGGGGGGGAAGCAATTTCATTAGTTTCTGACAAATAAGTTTCTGAAACTAAATCCCATGAATATGTTAAGAAAACAGAATCAGTTTTTTTTTTTAATTTGTAATGTTTCTATACCCAAAGAAATAAGTGTAGTATCAAAAGACAAAAGGAAAAAAAAAAAGCACAAAAAGTAAGAGAAAAACGGCGTCGGTTTTTTTTTCGTTCATCATCTCTGTTTGTTCGCCCTGTTTACATGGTTAGATTACTCCCCTCAAGGCATACGCATTTTTCCACCTGATTTACATATTTTTCCCCGTTCTTGTAACTAGCCTACTCTGGAATCGCTGATGATTGTTCTTTTATTTATCGTCGTACTTGATTTTCTTCCGTCTCGTGAAGCAAAATATCAAATGACTTCCTCTCTGTGCACTGGCTACAAAGGCTGACATTTCTTACCAGTGCCCTCAAGCAGCTTTAGCAGCAGGGAAAGTATAAGACCGAGGTTCAACTAAATCTCGTTAATTAGAAGTAAATCTCAAGTTTAGATGGACGCCTTAGCATACAATTCAGCTATGTTTATAGGCATAAAGATATTGATTATCTTTATACGAAAATAAGGATAAAAAAATAAGAATATATTAACAATGTGACTGCCTGACCCTAACAATGTATAAAACGGAACAAACAAAGATAAAAATTTTCTTTGTCTTTTAATATATTCGACTTCTGAACTTTGAAACTTCCAAATGACAATGATATGCCTTATGTTACATGTTGAAAATCATTGCTTGGCATTAGGGCAATTTCCGCGAAAAGTGAACTTATCAATTTCAAAGCGGCATTTGAATTGAGTATAGAAAACAATTATCAGTGAAAAAAATTATAATTTATTTTTCTGCGACTCCCCCAACAGACGGGAACAGGACTTTAAGACGTATGAAAGGATCTCGTCCCATGATTCCAGCTCCTCCGTTGCCATGTCATCCTCCTCCAGGGGTAAGTGAAAAAAATTCTTGAAATAGAGATATTGTTTAATCTGGGAAGTATGTTGCAAAACATTTGGCATCAGATCTTATTTCTCATAACGAAAATAGCGATGCTTGAAAAACGCTACATATATTTTTTGAGCGTTTCGTAACCGCCCTCAGGATACCTCTTAAGTTTTCATTTTATTTTCTTTTACGAATACCTTTGTTACAGAAATGATTTTCTTGCAAATCTTCCCAAGTCTTGCGTTGTTATAAACATTCGCTTAGTTTTTATTTATTAATTTATTTACTTACTGTAAATCAACACATGAATCTTGAGTATTATCAGTCAATGAATCTTATTTCGAAGACTAAAAACTTCATCAATCTCTAAATAATGGTTTAAAATATCGTCGTTCATTTTATTTATTAATGTATGTATTTACTTATTGCAAATCAAGACATGAATCTTGAGTATTATCAGTCAATGAATCTTATTTCGAAGACCCTTAAAAACTCCATCAGTCCCCAAATAATGGTTTAAAATACCGTCGCTCAAATTCTGATTATAAAAAGAAGCTACTGTCATCATTTATATAAGTCAAACTTTTCCCTCTATCCTAAACAATAAGGTGATAAACCGGTCTGGCCTGAAGCTGATATATTTCTTTATTACTTAACTTCCCCAACTTTTCACATTATGTACGCGACTTTCTAGATTAGGCCCGGAGTGATAAGATCCTCTTTATAGGCCTACTAATTTACCATTAGGCTTGGCTTACGCAAATGATTGTCTTTGAACTAAAGGTCCACACGCGTTCAGAAGCTTTACACTTTCTTATGTTTATCTATAGCTTAAAGATAAATCATGATTACGAATCTCATGGAAAAACACTGTTTTTGTTGGAACTATGCGTTAAATAAATGATTGTTAACATATATGCACTCAGTAAAATATTGTTGACAATATATGCACTCAATAATAGGTTGCTGACATATATACACTCGATAATAGATAGTTGATATATACGCACTCGATAATAGTTTGTTGACATATATGCACTCAATAACAGATTATCTACATAATATAAAGGCTACCATTAAAAATAGTTTGCTGATGCATATCCCCTCAATAATAGATTATTGATATACATATATATACCCTCAATAATAGTTTGTTGACATATATGCACTCAATAATAAATTATTGATATATATATATGTCCTCAATAGTAGTTTGCTGAATATATGCCTTCAATAATTACTGCAGTTTGTCAACAATCTTTTATAACAGGTTGTTGACAAACTGCAAAAATGAAATACGGGCGATAACATCCTCGTGCCAAATAAAATAAGAGTAATAAACACAGAATTCGTATAAGATAGGATAACCCTCATTACGATAATAAAAAAAACGTGAAATTCAATTGGAAGCGAAAAGATTGACACAATTTTTTTTTTTTTTTTTTATTTGACAGGTACCGACCGACAGTCGAAGTCTCACGCCATGTTACTGTTCGGGATCGCGCGCCAGCCACATGACCGAATCTCCTTACTCAGAGGCCCACTACACGCCCACTCTGTGTGCACGCCCATGTTACCACACACGGCCAGAGCACCACCATCCCCACGCCCCCCATAGCATATGTCCTTCCTCGCACGTTTATGCCTCTACGACGCCCCTCTCTCCTTATCAGGAGAGCAATCCTTCGAGGTGAGTTCCCATCGGTGGTTCCAGAGCATGGTTTTTCCTGGAATATATCTAAAATCAAGCCATTTCATTGCTTGTTAATCTATGCATAATTCAATTCATCCACAGCTCTGCATTGTTGATTTGTATGTCATTTGTGTTTGCGTATGTCTATGAGATATATATATATATATATATATATATATATATATATATATATATATATATATATATATATAAGTATGTATATATATATACTATATTTAATACACACACACACACACACACACACACACACATATATATATATATATATATATATATATATATATATTATATATATATATAATATTGTATGTATGTATTATATCCAATTATACCACAAACCGCACTTACAATCAGATATCCGAAGCTCTGTCATATCCTTCCGCCTTAGAACACGAACCATACTTGTCTGCGTAAAGAAGAATCGAGAAAATATAATAATAATCTCTTCTTTCCTCCTTCGCGAAACTTCTGACTGTCGACAGATCGTCCTTAGCATCTGGCGGCGCAGGAGTGTGGCAGCAGAGGCTGAGCAGCGGTTCCGCCGTGTACGAATCCGCCTCCGTCCAGTACGCCCCAGCGGGATACTACCTCCCCTCCTCTATGGCCTCCTCCTTCACGTCGACCAATTCGGACGCGGCTTCGGGTGAGTTCGAGAGTCCTAGAAAGTTTCGGTTGGGGGTTTTCTTGACTCATCGTAACCTTCCTTTCTCCCTTCAAGGGGCTAAGACTGTCCTTCGCTTCCTTCGAAGTTAATTTCCCCTTTTCTCGCGTTTCAAGCCTTGAAACGCTCTCGGCCTATACGTAACGGCAGGCAATCGGCATCGTTGGCGACCTTTGTAGTGACTAATAATAAGTAACTCCAGTCATTATTCAGTCACGGCAGGCTTCCGTAACTGACTCGTCAAGCTCTCTCTCTCTCTCTCTCTCTCTCTCTCTCTCTCTCTTTGTAGTTAAGATTTTTCAAGATCAATATTTACATATATATCTTTGAAATTCACACTGTTATTTAGAAAAAATATTCTCTCTCTCTCTCTCTCTCTCGTGTATCTAATAGGAAAGATGTTTCTGGGAAACTAGTAAAATTCAAAAGAATACATATTTACACACAAGAATACATATCATTAGCGTATAATTGTCTACTTCACAAGTGGCACTTACAGACAAAAGCCGTTTAAAAGACACTGGCAATGCAAACCAAAGAATTCTATTTATAATTACATTCAATGAACTTTAGATAGCAACCATTTGAAATGAATATCAGAAGTAACGAAAGAGTTTTTTACGATCTTAGAAAGTATAAATTCGGTTAGAAAAAAATACTACTTAAGATTTTATCCACCCTGGCTATATACTTTAAATTTCGAAAAAAAAAATTATCTCAACTGTGATTTATAATTTACAGTAGATTTTCTATTACGATCTTTTAAATATACATTACTAAATGAAATTATTTGGTAAAGAATTTTAAAATACCGACAGCCAAAAATGTTTGAATACTGATTTCAATACAAATACACACACACACACACACACACACACATATATATATATATATATATATATATATATATATATATATATATATATATATATATATATATATATATAATATATATATATATATATATATTATATATATATATATATATATAGTACAACGTAACCGACTTGCTAGAGATCAACACTTTCCCGATTATATGTACATACACAGAGATACATACATGCACACACTCATATCGTATCAAAGATAAGAGAATGAGAGTCCACAGCAGCTAACGAGAATGCATAAAGTATCTGGTGCAAATTTATTAGTGATTATGTTTCCATTCATCAATATTACGTTAGGATTCCGACTGTTAAAGAGTTTTAGTCAAAATCTTCATTCGAAACGCACCTCAAAATACCTTTTGAAATTATATTTGTAGAGGCAGTTGCACAAACATTTTTAACAACTTACAAACTACTTTTAGAGGAAAACGTTTTCAGGACTATTTTCTCATGATTTAATCAAAATATTTCTGGGGAAGCAAAGGTTGAATTATAAAATTCATATAAAATCCTGTCTTAGGAAAATTTATTAAAATGGAAAGATACTGAGGTCCATTGGAGCTAGAAAACGATTTCAAAGAAGCTTAGGGCTGAAGATTTTATACTTGGAATAATCGTTCGAAAAAGATTTTAGATTTCAACTTTCTCACTCAGTTCATGCATGAATGATGTGTGTCAGACACGAATAATAAAATAAAAGTCCTGGAGGTTTTTTGATAACGAGTAAAAAGGAGCTGAAAATTGTCGTGGCCAGAATACAGGATTTTCGAAGACTCGTCCATTATTAGGTTATTTTATTTTGAGGCGATTTTGAAGTATACTTCTTTAAGTAGGATGCTGAATGACATACCAAAATTCAAGATGTTATATGCTCATAAAATTTCAACAAAACTGTCAGTTGACATTTGATTTCCAAATGTATTTTCAGTACGAATAATGCTCAGAGAAAAACCAGCATGTTATCTCTTCCCTTCATTTCTATTAAGATTGTAATTTAGTTCATGAGTCTCTCTCGATTTCTGATAATAAGATTTGCCATGCTTCAACTTTCTGAAGCAGTATTCTTTAAATCAACATAATTCTCATTGTCTTTGTTTTCCTCCTTTTCCTTCTCCTGTTTACTATCGTCATTTTTCCTTCAAGATATCCAGCGAAGTGGGAGAAATGGAAATTTGATGATTTCGGATTTTTTAATACATGGTTCGTTATCTACTCTTCCCTGAACACAAAGTGACTTCTGCATTTTTTTTTTTTTTTTGCCTTATGCAAAGATACCATCCAAATCGCCAGTGATAAGTTTCTGCTTTTGGGTACTGACAAACCAAGCATTCATATAAAAGCTTGTGTGTTGACGCAAAAATGCCAACGCAAGTTATAGAGAAATGCTAAACCGAAGAAAACCGGTTAACAATTTAATCCATTTTATTTTATATAAAAATTATCTAGAACCCATCTTTAGTACAAAAGAGCGCTGTTATGAAACAAATGTATGTATTCTTCAAGGTTGCAGATACTAACTTCAGAAAAACATATGGGCAGCTGTACAGAAGGCCACGAATTCATTGCCTTCATACTACTTTTAAAAATCAATTCTGCATTCCAAGGAATATATTGTGCAGCTGTTCAAGAGAGTTTTACTTTTTCCTTGAAGTGTGTTTTACTTCCTCCTTTAGGATCGTTTGCTTCTACTTTCAGCCTCAGGTGTGTCCGTTGGGTGTGGGGTCGAGAGGGTAGTGGAGAGAGCTGTGCAGAGCTCACTCCCATCTCTAACTTACCAGGCTATAAAAGCTCTAGGAGAGGATATAGAAGCTTTTAGGAATTTGCAACAACTTATCGGTAAGAGAAAAAAGTTGATTGTCAAGCACAAAAGACCATCTCTGACTTGATACATCTAAAAGATTATCACTTCACCCTACCCCGTCAGTAGTAGTAAAAAGGCTTCTAAATATATGTCTATCGAACGAAATCAGTCAGGCCAAAAATCCCTATTATCTCATTACCAAAATGTTTGATATTATAAAAAAAAAATTGAGATCCCTGCGTCAGAATGAAATGTAAACTCACTGAAACCACTGTCCCCTTATACTAGCCACTCACAGTGTCCAGTTGCCTCAGCGGATAAAGTGCAACGATTTTTTTTTCTTTTATATTTTCCACAACCAGAAACCTTCGCAATTTGTAGCTTTTCTCTTCCCTGTCCCCCAAATAAGAATACACTTTCTCATACTATTTTTGAAATGCGACAGAACAGTTTGTTTCCTTTTCCCAGCAGACCAAGAGAGCAACAGGGCCATGCACATATCCAGTAACCACAAGACCTCGCCCACACCACAAGGAGGTCCCGCTACAGCAGGAGGGGTTGTGGGGACGAGAGCCACCACCTCATCTTCAACGCCATCAACAATGCACAGCAACCTTTCCTCTAACAACAACAACAACAACAACCTGCAGCAGCAACAGCAGAAACTCTCAGCAGGAGGTAAACACGAACTCGCCAACAAACACGAAACCAAACAGAACTCGATGGCGACACCCGACCACCTCAACCACTCGATAAAAGCATCCCAGACACGGGACGGTGGGGGAGGAGGGTCCATCCTCCACTCGCTCGGGGGGTCCCTGCCCCTGCCCCCGATAGATATCGAAGTTGCACCTCTGGGCGAAGGGGAGAGTGACTGCCAGGACGAGGAAGAAGAGGAAGAAGAAGACGGCGAGTGCTCTGGTTGTTCGTGTACGTGTTCCGAGGCCGAGTCCTCGGTGTACGCCGAGACAGACTTTGCCGATGAAGTTCGAGCCACTCTCCAGGAGACAAGTCCCGTGAGTTGATTGATTCTTTCCTCAGCATCTCTTAGTTGCTGTCGATGTCGTCATCTGGGTAATTAACTGTTGTTCCTGTGTATTTGGTGATTGTCAGTATCTAACAAATAAAAATGTCTATCAAAATAAATGTGGTAATGCCAGTAACTAATAAATAAAAATGTTTATCAAAATAAATACAGCAGCAACAACAACAATCATTGTTAGTGATGACAGTATATCACAATTATCATCATCATCATTTTACCATTATTACAAGTAATAGTAGTAGTAGTAGTAGTTGTTGTAGTGGTATTAATTATTTGTAGTAGTCGAATATAAGCATTTACATAAAAATCTGACCTTCAGTCTTCCGTTCCACAATGAAAACTAAACAAAGAGAAGACAACACAATAGTTTAAAGTGATGTTGGTACATCAACTTGAAACGACGCTTTAAATTGAAGCTAAATGTTCAGCTAAACAAGTTGCACTTCTATTTCCTACCCTACACATAGTACACGGGGACATTATTGAATGCCTAACCTTTCAACCTCTATTGTGGGTTGTAAGCACTCGACCTTACACGCAAATGAATTAGGGACAGGATTTGTAACCATGATGGTCTACTAATTCGGGACTGAGTCTTCTGCCATGACGGTGTATGAATCAGTGATTGGTCTTGATGACTAGTATAATAATGTAAGAATCAGTGACTGAAATTACAAAGATGTATGAATTAGTGATTGTATTTTGACGTGACAGTTTATCAGTTACGGAATGAAACCTTGAATATATTGTCTGAATTAACGATTGGATCCTTGACTATGATGATAAAAGAATTGTGACTAGATTTCGACCATGGCAGCATATGAATTGTGGACCGATATTTGACCATGAAACTAAGCATTAAGGAATGGATGGTATACCAGTTACAGACTGGGTCTTTCATCATCAGTGTCGGAATTAGTGATCATATATTATCAACGATAGTTATGAAGTGTGTAATGGATCTTTGACCGTGATAGTATATGAAACAATGAATATATCTTTAACCATGACGATGCATGAATTATGAACTAGATGGTTTTTTACTGCCCATGACAGTAAGTGAATCAGGGAATGGATCTCTGACCCTGCTTCTATATGAATTAGGGGTTGGACATTCATGTGATGCTGTAGATATCACTGATAGGATATTGGTCATGACTGCACATGAATCAAGGAGTGGAATTTTGACACAATGCTGCATGAAATAAGAAGTGGATTTTTTAACAATAATAATGTACATATATCAAAGGCAGATATTATCTCGTTTATTGAAAATGCTTTGGATATGTTGATGAACTTGTGCGACAGTTTCTTTTATATTGCCAAGAGTAAAAAATTATTTATACTACTCAAACCTGATTTCAAGGGTGTGAACATCTATCTTTATGATAATAATATACATATTTATAAAAGAAGCTTTCCAACTTTACCACTGAGGTTCATAAGTTCAGAGAAATGGAAATACCACTTTTACTTACTTTAATTTCAGCTAAGTGTACAATAGGTCACAAGTATCAGATTATATTTCTCAAATCTATAGGGCCGTTTTTATATATTCTCCCAAAGGAGAAACCCCAAATACATAGAAATAAGAAAGTATAAGACCAAAATTCCTGGCTTACAGGCATAAAGAAACTGTCAACATTCATGTAGAAGCCGGGATATCAAAAGTGCAGATGTAAGGAAATAACTTGGCTCCGTGTAGTGCAAAGCTGCCAGAAGAAAGTGTGCAATTGGAGACAAAAATCTCTAAAGAATAAAGAATTAACAAAATAAAAATTGACATGCATCTCTTGAGCAAAAGTCCTGGCAATACATACACCACAGTCCACTGTGCTGACGTCAGGATACAGAACGCCCTTTACACGGAGAATCATTTATGATGTCCCAGAATGCATTTTATCTTCCAGACCACCGCTGGCAGAGGGGAAGGAGGAAGAGGGGACAGAAAGGGCGACGCCCTGCAAGTGGGAGTCCGTCGCCATCGGCACAAGAGACGCCCACCTTCGACGTACAGCGTGAAAAGTAACTACATCAATTTACCCACCTCTCCTCAGTGCACAGGTGAGTCGCACACAGATGGGTTTCTATAACTACCTCGGCGAACGCCCCAGTCTGTTCCAGATGAGTTTCTTGTTATCATCTCAGTAAACATTAAGGATTTTTATTTTATTTTATTTCATTTATGATAACTTCAGCACATAAATGAGTCAGAACAACTCAAGTGCCTTACCGTTTTCTCATAAACGGGTCGGACCAAGAAGGGTGTCTTATCATGACCTCATGTCACCTCTTAGAACTTTTGACCTGACAGAGTTAAGAGATAAGCTAACCCAAATCGAAATTGAGTGCATTTTCTCTTTCCGAAGCGACTGATTTAAATAGGAAGATGTACCCTACTACGCCGAAAAAATCTTATTTGAATTGATTCCCAAATTTTTAAAGAATCACTTTATGTTATAAAGAGATATATTGATGTCTCTTCGAATCGTCTTCACCATACCACTGAAGTTACTGAGAGCAAATAATCCTGAAGAGGGCTAATTAATCGCAAGCGCGTAAACTTGCAGAAGGAAATACGAAGAATTCGTTCCCAAGACGAAAAGATTCGACCCTTTGTTTTTGTCCGGATTCGGCGTCGGTTATATATATGAGGGAGCCAGGTGCTGTTTTCACGGGTTCTCTTACATATCGCTCATGGTTCCCTTCAGACCCGAATACCAAAGGGATAGCAATATTACAAAAAAACAACCCCAACCCCAACCCCCAACCCCCCGGCCGAAAAAATACAACTTTTCACCATTCCGTTCGGGAAAATGTCGGAAGGAGATTTCATTTTTACGATTTATATGTTTTGATTATCTAACATCGCTATTTCAGTAATTTGTATTCTAAAGACTCAGTGATACGCCTTTGAATGAATATACCTAAATTTAAATATAATTCATACTTTATACATTACGTTCTAAACAATATAGTCACGGGTCTTTCAATAATTACGAAACATTTAAACGGTAGCTGAAATATTGCTAATCAGTCATATTCATTCATTTAATAATAGATTATATAATGTGATTTGCATATTTTACGACCGATACAAGCGTAAATGTACTTACATCTTAAAAATTCATCAGGCCCGCGTGTAAATGTATGCATCTACATACACGCTCGTACCCTGCACAAGTTGTTTCTTTTATCTCACACTTTTGAAAGACCAGTGCATTATTGTTTAGAGAGATCCATATTATAATCAATGGAAGGCTTCTATTCTGAAATACATTAGATTTTACTAATGAGAAGTAATCACACGTTAGAAGGCAAATAAATGCAATAAAAGAGATGAACATTAATAAGCCCAAAGATTCGTAGAATATAACAATGTCCTAAAAATTCGTAGAATATGACAACGGCCTGAAAATTCGTAAAATATGACAACGGCCTGAAAATTCGTAGAATATGACAACGGCCGAAAAATTAGCAGAATATGACAACAGCCTTGAATTTCATCAAATATAACAACAGCCTAAAAATTCGTAGAATATGACAACGGCGTAAAAATTCGCAGAATATGACAAAAACCTAAAAGTTCGCAGAATATGACAACCGCCTAAAAATTCATAGAATATGACAACGGCCTAAAATTCATAGAATATGACAACCGCCTAAAAATTTGCAGAATATGACAAGGGCCTAAAAATTCGTAGATTATGACAACCGCCTTAAAAATTCATAGAATATGACAACGGCCTAAAAATTCGTAGAATATGACAACGGCTTAAAAATTCGTAGAATATGACAAGGGCCTAAAAATTCGTAGAATATGCCAACGGCCTAAAAATTCGTAGAATATGACAATGGCCGAAAAATTCGTAGAATATGACAACGGCCTAAAAATTGGTAGAATATGACAACCGCCGAAAAATTGGTAGAATATGACAACGGCCTAAAAATTTGGTAGAATATCACAACGGCCTAAAAATTCGTAGAATATGACAACCGCCTTAAAAATTCGTAAAATATGACAACGGCCAAAAAAATTCGTAGAATATGACAACGGCCGAATAACTGGTAGAATATGACAACGGCCTAAAAATTGGTAGAATATGACAACGGCCAAAAATTCGTAGAATATAGCAACGTCCGAAAAATTCGTTGAATATAACAACTGCCTAAAAATTCGTAGAGTATGACAACGGCCTTTCCTTTGTTGCAGACTCTCTGATCAGTCCATCCCGCCCATCCGATCCAAGAGCGAACCACACCAATAACCAGCTGACACCCACTCCAGCAGAGAAGACGATTACCACCCACAACGCCCACAGCGCCCACAACAATCCCCTGGCAGTCAACCACCAGCACAGCAGCAACCCTCCCCAAAACGACAAATTCATTGTCGCATCCAATGTTCTCTAACTGAAAGGAAGGAGGGAGGAGGAGGACTCTCCTCCGCCAACTTTCGCCGGCTCCTATTCAACAGAACTTCACTACTGACTTGGCAGCGGAACGTATTAAGAAAGCTGCTGGCTAATTAGAGTGCAGGTGATCTCCGGCCAGGAGTTACCTGATATTCTTTTTCTCCTCCACCTCTCTTCCCTTTTCTTTTCGTCTCGCTTTTCCTCCTCCTCCTCCTCCTCCTCGAGAACCCGAATCGGAGTTCAGAAGATTTTGATTAGAGCCTGCGTGAATAAAGGTTTGTTCAGCACGAGGAAAAGAAATGTGGGAGACTTGGAAGGGAGATTCTTCAATGCAGCCTTAGCATTCCTCATTGCGAAAAAAAGACCCAACAAGGAATCGTATCTAAAAATCTGAAAACGTAATCATGTGAGAAATTCAATTTACGTTTTAAAAAAAAGTAAGAGACAATGATGCTTTTATGAAAATGAAAGCGGATACTCTTAAGACGAATTAACAATTTATGCGACGATGGAACAGGTGGAAGAAAGATTACGACAAAGTTGATGTTCATAAATACACTCCTTTACTTTGTTAAGCATAACTAAAACAGGGATGTCGAAATATAATTGTAGAAAAATTTTTATATAATATGTATATACGTATATGCATAGTATGTATGTATATGTTATATATAACTATATATATATATATATATATATATATATGTATAAATATAATTCTAGAAAAATTTTATATAACATGTATATATACGTATAAAGCATATGTATGTATATGTATATATTACTATATATATACATTATATGTTATAGTAAGTATATGTATATACACATATATATAAATATATATATATATATATATATATATATATATATATATATATATATATGAAGTCGAATACATATCCCAAATTATTATTAAGGAGAGCTATGCAACACATATTACCCTTTCTTGAAAATCCTTGTCGGATATGTTTGGTTGTGCAAATGCTATAGATTAAGGTGTTGCCGGACGCGGTGGAGAAAGTGAACTTATGCGTCAGCACGGGCAGGTAGTATGTACATAAAGTACATAGTAAGATCTCGCTGGGAACAAGAGATGTACTACGTAGGGCCTTGTAAATAGATGTACATAGATATACATATATATACGCCTATGGTATCATAAGGGAACAGATGCATGTTATATAGCCAAAGTAAACGTAATCCTATGCCAAAGACATTCTGCTTATTTGTGATATCATTAAACTGTTAGTCATAAAGAAAAGTACCTAATGCAGTCTGAGCGTAAGAGTTAATCGTGTGCGCTGTTGTTGCCTCTTGTGCGTGGACGTGTGGCATTTGCGTAGATATAAATAAATAAAAAAAAAAAGAGGTAGATAAGGAAATTGTGACAAAGCTTTTCTTTCGTAGATCGCGTTTTCTACCCAACACCACGTGCTGCGTGGTATATCTCTGTGGGGAACTCCCTCCCCTCCCCCACCCATTCTCTCTCTCTCTCTCTCTCTCTCTAGATTTGTGTGTGCGCGTGTGTCTATGCAGGAAATTGTTTTGCAGATGTAAGTGATTCTTCAATCATGATGATAAGCTAAAAAAACGTAAAAAAAATTACTTTGTAATTTAAAAACCTTTTTTTTTTTTTGAAAAAAAAAGAAAAAAGAAAAAAAGAAGAGAGAGAGAGAGAGAGAGAGAGAGAATCGCATATCCCTCGTCTATATATTTGAGAAGTATAGTATGCGATTCAGCGTTCCATAATGAGACAGATCAAATAGGCCTAAGCAGCCATGATGCCGATAACATCACCCTTTGGCTTTATTCACTTAGGCCTCCGGGCAAATGGAAGCCGGGAACCATCGCAGTCAGCTTAGGCCTACGAGTCCAAGTTCGGGGACGACGTGCTTTAGCAAATCGTCTCGACAGTATTCAATTCTCCACGCAGAAGGACGGCAAGGAGATGCCTTCACTAAATGGCCAGTTAGTCGAGATAAATGTGCCGTAGATGTAGATCATAACGTCTTACACAATGTCTAGCTATTTGAGCTAAATACAATTGAGACGTGACAATTTCTAAGGCATCAAAGTACTTGCTTTTTCTAGGCGAAAACGCGCTTGTTAATAGAACTGGCTACTTGAATAAGCTGCTTTATATAGCAATTTCAGGAGATAAGTCAAAGCTTCCCCAGAGAGGATCTTGTCACGGCAAAGAAAATAAGGTCATTAAATGAGTAAAAATAAAATTAAGTGTTGGGTAGAATTCTCGAGCTACAAAGGACGAGACGTTTGTTTGCCGTTTAGTCCATTAATTACTCTCAGCAAACCGTAAGTGTCTTCCTGTGTTGGTATGCAGAAGTTAGACCCCTTGAACGACTGACTAAGAAAACTGTCTTCGTGTATCTAAAATTTATTTACTAAAATATTTTCGATACAGGACATGAGTTTTTACATTTGTGTTCATTCCCCTCGAGAGGAATTTTCATATCGTTGTAATGCTAACAGTCCATTAGGTTTTGAATGAATGTCTTCAGTTTCATTATTTACTAAAGATTTGTTTATCAAAATTCAAACACTTGCCCTCGATTTCCCTTTTCAGCTGCATATCATATCTATCTATATTAACTCAAGTAAGAGTGGATAAATTTAAAACGCAACTGTTATGAATATTGGTTTGCACAGGTTACATTCTAAAAAAATAAAGAAATAAATAAATAAATAAAACACCTGAGTGAGAGAGAAACGCCAACGGCAATAAGAAATACTTCACACGTTCTGAACGATGAAAGGTGAGTGAAATACGATCACAAGACTTTATCAAATAAAAATGGTTTTGAGTTGTCACAGCTTCAGAATATGATGATCTGGTACGCCTCACCCCAGGCCATCCCCCCCCCCCCCCACCCCCTCTTCCCAATATCTAGTTTGTATAAAGTTACTCTGCTGCGTGATTGACGATTGATAACCGACCTGATGAATTACATATCATAGAACAAGTGAGTAGTATACCATTCATGGGTATCTAAATTTATTCATGATGGCTCCCTTTTGAGAGTCCCGTAGTTTGACAAGGTCTATGTATAATATACAAGTAGTTCGTTTATATAGTACAAGATTAATCTTACCATGTACCATGTTCATATAGGTTTTAGAACTTGACCAATTTTCTGTCCACATTACAATGACCTGTTGCATACAAAACGACCTTCCTCCGTGACAATATCTATACATTTATGTTACACTCTTTTCCTCTCGTATCGCAATGACTTCCATCACAAACCAAGAGCACAGCTTTGCAACAATACAACATACTACAGAACGCTCCCCATACATCAGAATGACTCATTTCCCATTATAGTATCACCCTTCATCTAGCCTGTCTATATCGTACACTGCGACCATCCTTTTCCCTGTCACTGATCTAAAACAAGACTGTTGTTCAAACTTTCCTCTTTTAACGTAACGGTTATTAAATAAAAAAAATTAATATTTTTTCAATCACCAAAATTTCGATTTTAAAAACAGTTTGCACTGCTCAAAATTTAAAATTTGCGAACAATGTTATTCATACTTTTAACTAGGAGCCATAAATTGCCATAATCACAAATATAAATCTTTTTAATAATACAGCTGCTACGATATAACTCTGTACACTGCCATGTCCTAAGTAGCATATTCATTCATCTATTCATATTTCTATATTCATTAAGTTAAATTGCTACTTATCGTTCTCCTATTTAATCTTTTATAATAAAGTCCAATCGTTCGCTTACACAACAATAATCACATAAACGGTCCACAATTTTTTTTTATTTCACAACAAGAAGTTAATATTCAACGGACAATGAAAATTTATAACATTTTTTTTTTTTTAAATTATGTTCTGTAATACACCACCAACGTACCTGTCGCTACCTCGCGCCGTATTTCTTGTGTAAACAGAATAATCATTACAGTACAAGATCTCAGTGCAACGCCAATACTTACTTTGTATACAACATAACTAACAGTCATTCGTTACCCAAGATGGCCATATCCTGTAATCATTACCGTCGCACCATCAAAGCAATCAAGTAGTCATGTCAATCATGACGATAAATTATATCTAATAAGAACGGCAGTCTGTCTTATTTTTATCGTCGTTACATAGTTCGTCCACCTTGCCATACTGCTGTCAACTTAACAAAATATTATCAGTTTCTATTTATCAATATACCGGCTACTTCAGATTTGCAAATCTGCCCTGGAAAACATAACGCAAAATGCTGTTTACGCCTTAAACATCAAGTTCATTTCTAAGAGCTTTTCTTTTAAAATGATTTAGTCTGAATAAATCCTCGTGTCGTTCCGTAAAAATCGTTTCAACACACAAAACCACCAATGCCATATTCTATGACACTCATTTTTACCTTATATTTCTATCTTTATGAATGACATTCATACCAATAGATATTGGAATCGTCTTCCAGATTATCAGCCAGCAAACATTCGTTTTTGCTTGTCTCTTGCATTCGCAACATGCCTAAGTGGATGTTATTTTCACTGAATTGACTTAATTCGTAGAAAAAAATAATATTTTCCATTACCCGACTGGTTTCTCAACACTTACATTTGTACATACATTAACTATTAAGAATAACATCGCAAACTGACATTCCAAGAAAGTCTTCGGCGAGTGATTGTGACAATGGCCGTTCCATTTAAGCCCGGAGTTAGCTTCATCGCACAATATGGCTATTTATCACTGATAAAAATACTACTGTTTCAATGATGTACTACGACTGCTGCTCCATTCCCATTGCAATTCTTGCGCTTGCCATACAGCTCTGACTTCTATAGAGACAGGCCGATTCTCACGATTATGATTTCTATGACTGGTTACTATTTCTAATACTGTGACTGTCCATTTCCATCTCTCACACCACGCCTACCACACAGCTTGAGACTTTCCAGATGTACGAACTGACTCTCCCATTGATCTACAATCAATGTTTCAACACCAATTAGTAATTATTACTATTTTGATCATAATCATAACAATTTCCATGACTCTATCACGACTTTCCAAACAAACAAACCGACCTTCACGACTTTTCATCATTACTATTGTTTTGTTATCATTATGACTATAACTAGCAATATGCACATTTCTATTCCTACCTCTGCTATTATTATATTAGTTACTATTACCAAACCTGCCGTACATCTCCGATCTTCCAAGTGTATGATCTCATCATCATGATTATCAAAATTATTCACATTAACTATTAGCGTTTACCATGTAAATATTCATTACTAACCCCTATATGGTAAACATTTCCAACCTTGACCTAAAATTCTGACTTCCCAAAAGGCACAAATAGATTCCCACGGCTATGTACACTGACAATTTTTTTTTTAACTCACTGCTACTGCCATATTAAAACTGTTACTATTAACACCACCATCACCACATCTAACATGCAGCTCCTGCTTACATCTATATATTATTTACAAATGATATAGATACTCCTCACACTAGACATTACATTTAACACTGCCATGACTATGACTTAGACTACGACTATTTCCCTTCGATCACTGCGCCTACCCACACAGATACGACTGACCACAGACGCGCACAAACCGACATCTCAACACGGAGGGGTCACATCCCCGACATCCATCCCGGTCAAAGCTATTCCTGTTACACACGCGGAGCATTCCTATCACACACACTAATAATGCAATTCAGGTCACACACAACACATATCAATTCGCAACCCGAATATCAAAGGGCAGCAGCATATGGGAGAAGATGAAGAGAGAGGCGAGAGTGCGTGTTTTGTCTGACTACGGGAACGCAAATTCTGGCTGTCTTTCTGTCTGTCTGTCTGGTCTGTACAGGGCATCAAACCCGACGAGTGTGTGTATTCACTTCCTCACCCGATCAGTCGAACGTCGTAAACTGACACTGGATCTGACGACAGGATGTCCGTCGCGTCTTTCCTCGTTCAGTCTAACACGAGAGTCCTGCTGGTCAGTGGTCAGTGAGGAACGTTTTGGCATATCATTCGATTTTCTCTTCTTTTATTTTATGTAACCCAGCTTCATCCTTGTCCCGTTTTGTATGAAGCCATGTGGGCATTTTTTATAAAAAAAAAAAAATAATAATGAAATAAATAACCTACGTGAACATGGAGTTTTATTTTTCCCTTTTATCTTATCCAATATATATATATATATATATCATATATATATATATGTATATATATATATATATATATATTATATATATATACAATGAAATATAATATATATATATATAAATATATATAATATATATATATATATATACATATAATATATATATTCATATAATATAACATATATATATATTATAGTATATTATAATATACGTATATAATATATATATATATCCATATATATTTATATAAGATATTATTACGTGTATATATATATAATATCTATATATATGATATATATTATATATATATATATATATAAAACACATGCGTGTGTGTAACAAATAAATCTCTGATTCACGTCAAGATCGAACCCAGGTCTTCCAATTGAAAGGTTAGGGCGCTACCAACTGAACCACACAAGTTTTAAAAGAAGCTGAAACCTGGGCACCACTGAACCTAAGGCTTTTACCAGGGCAGGCTTACTTACTGCCTAGCATGCCAGCGAGTTTTAATACCCCTGGGCCCTTCAACTGAATGACCTGGGTTCGATTCCAATGGGAGTCAGGAATTTATTTAAGTTCCACATGTAATTGTGTGAGTGTGTGTGTGTATTATACAATGCAATATTAATAATAGTAGAAAAGGTATTATGAAAGCCATTTAAGAAATAATTCAGTAGCGAAATGTAAGAAATGAAAAGATACAGCAAGGAAAGAGATAACGTTGAGTCAAAGTCGAGAGACGAGCCCCCCCTCTCCCCGAGGCATCGCCACCTGTTGTGACGAAGAGAACGCCATCTACTGCATCCGTACCTACTACTTGATATCGGCGGCGAGGATCATATCAAAAGAAACCCCATTTCCATTATTACTGAAGAAGAAGAAGAAGACTGTTGCCCCGAAGAAAAGTCTCCGGGAAAGAGAGGAAAAATAATGCGAAAACTCTGGGGAAATTAGATGAAAGATGCCACACGTTCATTCATTAGCATTCATCGCATTCATCAAAGTCTTCAGGAGCGGAAGAAAAAGAGGAGGAGGTAAGAGAAGACGAAGAGGAGGAAATAATCATCTGACGAAATGAAGACGGCAAGAAGCGTTTTAAAAGGAAGGCGATCCCGCGAGAAGGAAGGATCAATGCATGTAGTACAATGTCGCAGCAAAAAAAAATAAAAAAAATAAATCGAAATTAAACAAAAATATACAGAATTGCCATTTCTTCAGTGAGAAAGAGAGAAGCCATGGATGCATAACAATGTCATAAGAAAATTAGAGAAAAGGGTTACTTAGACGTAAAAACACTTCAAAATTAAACACAAATATTTCCGAATAACCAGTCCTTAGAATGAGAGAGAGAGAGAGAGAGAGAGAGAGCGTTGGGTACAAAGTCTGGCATTTTCTACAGTTGTCATTAAACACTCATTGCCAGTAGCAAGCCCGTATGGGTACCGAGAGAGATATAAGAAAAGATGAAAGCGAGAGTGCCAAAAGATAAAAACCCGAAATAAATACGAATGAGAGAGAGAGAGGCAATAACATGAAAGAAAGGAGGGAGCGACAAAACATCAATTGACTGAAAACACGAGAAAGATGTGGCTCGTAGAGAAATGCGTTGGAGGAAGGATAAGGATAAATAGCGGTGATATATAATGAAAAGAATCATTGCATGGAGAGCTCATAATGAAATACGCAGAGGACCCGGACGACAGTAACTGAAGTATCAGGGAAAAGGAGGAATCTCTTGAAAGGGGTTGCAAGATGAGCAATAATCAATATTTACGATCTTTCCTAGATGGTGACCCCCAAGGGTTAAACTTTTAACCCGGTATGTATACACCTTTGCGGCGTGTTGAGAAGAAACCCGGTGGGGATTACCGTAAAAAATATAGGAAAAGACTGTAAATATCATATAAAATAATGACCCGAACTCTGCTGGGGGTCAGTATCTGAGAAAGATCCAATATTTAGAGTGGAAAAAAATCTAAACTTACAACCAGGACTAATGAATAACAAAAAACTAATACACATGTTAAATTAGAGAGACAACTGCAGTCGTTCGTGTCTTTCAGCGATGCATTAACTGGTTCAAAAGTATGAAACCAATTCCACATAAAACAGCTACAAGAATATTGATTTAAAGAAGTACCCGACTTTACTAGAAACTTCAATATTTTTCCCTAGTACCTTCCAGTCAGTTTACTATGGTTTTCTCATAATTGCTGACTCCGGGTATTAGTGACAAAATAGCTTTGTATAAGAAAAATTTTTCGTTTATTTGTAAAAATAAAAAAATTATTAATATATCTAG
>NC_087213.1:20137225-20144725 GCF_015104395.2 Macrobrachium nipponense | reverse complement strand
GAAATAAGCCCACTGAGAATCTGTGAGGGCAAAGCGAAGGCTAATAACTTTATGTCCAAATACTCGCTTGAAAAAATTTACTGGTATCGCTCTCCTTTTAAGAGGAAGACGCATGTACGTGAGAATGTATCTCTCTCTCTCTCTCTCTCTCTCTCTCTCGGTATATATTTAGTGGATAAATATATACCGAAGAAGAAAAGTAAACATCATTCATGCATACCAAGAGACAGAAGGATCTTGTTCCAGAAAATCAGAAAGTGGAAAAAAGGTCTTGCAAAAGAAAAAAATGCATGGAAAGTTATAGAACTAAAAAAGTAAGATAGAAAATGCAGAACAAAAGATTATACAATCAAAAGAAAATGAAAAACGGGAATTGGAAGAAAAAACCCTATTAAATATCAAGCAAAACCCCAAACTATTATACTCATATGCGAAGAAGATGAATAAAAGAAGAATAGAAATAGGCCCTCTGAGAATTGAAGGGAGATTAACGAATGAAAAAAAGGAAATTTGCAACATACTGGCAGAACGATATAAGAGAGAATTCACCCCTAGAATAGATAATGAAGATAATGATATAGAAGTAAGGGACGAAAGTAGTGAATATCTAGCTGACATAGAAATTAATGAAGCTGATATTGTGCAGGCAATTAATGAAATTAAAAATGGAGCTGCTGCAGGGCCTGATGGCAAGTCCCCTGCTATTTTGTTAAAGAAAGTAGTTCATTCTATCGCAAAGCCACTTGCAATATTATTAAGACAAAGTGTAGATACAGGCAAGATTTATGATGAGCACAAATTAGCATATATCACCCCTACTTTCAAAAGTGGATCAAGACTTGAGGCAAGTAATTATAGGCCTGTGAGTCTAACATCACATATTATGAAAGTGTGAAAGGGTAATGAAGAAAAATGATTATGAAACATTTAATAAAAAATAATTTGTTTAATATAGGACAACACGGTTTCGTACCGGAAAAAGTACACAAACCCAACTGTTAGTCCACCCGTGAGAACATATTCAAAAATATAAAAGCGGAAATGAAACAGATGTGGTTTATCTAGACTTTGCAAAAGCTTTTGACAAGTAGACCATAATATTAGCAAACAAATTAGAAAACACAATATCGTAGATAAAATAGGAAGATGGTTAAAAGAATTTTTACACAAGAAGAAAAACAGATAGTTATTGCAAACGATGAGAAATCGGATGAAACCAAGGTAATATCCGGTGTGCCACAAGGTACGTGTTAGCTGCAATACTGTTTGTTATTATGATTGAAGACATAGACAGTAATGTTAAGGATTCGGTAGTGAGTAGTTTGTGCCCCCCGCCGCTGATGACACAAGAATAAGTAGAGAAATTACTTGTGATGAAGATAGGAACGCTCTACAAAGAGACCTTAACAAAGTATATGATTGGGCAGAGGAAAATAGGATGGTATTTAACTCTGATAAATTTGAATCAATAAATTATGGAGACAGAGAAGGAAAGCTATATGCATATAGGGACCTAATATGAGACAATCACAAATAAGGAAGCAGTTAAGAAAGACCTTGGTGTGATGATGAATAGGAACATGTTATGCAATGATCAAATAGCAATTCTTTTGGCAAAATGTAAAGCAAAAATGGGAATGTTGTTACGGCACTTCAAAACAAAGGAAAAGCTGAACACATGATTATGCGTTTATAAAACATATGTTCATAGTCCCACTTGAATATTGCAATATGATATGGTACCCACATATTCAAAAGATATTGCACAAATAGAGAGTGTACAAAGGTCCTTTACAGCTAGAATAGAAGAAGTTAAGGACCTTGACTACTGGGAAAGACTACAATCATTAAAAATTATATAGTCTAGAAGGAGAAGAGAACGCTACATGATAATTCAGGCATGGAAACAGATAGAAGGAATAACAGAAAATATCATGGAACTAAAAATATCAAAAGACAAGCAGAGGTAGATTAATAGTGCCCAAAACAATACCAGGAAAAACAAGGAAAGCACACAGGACATTAATCCACTACGCACCAGCATCGATAATGCAGCGTCTATTCAATGCGTTGCCAGCTCATCTGAGGAATATATCAGGAGTGAGCGTAGATGTGTTTAAGAATAAGCTCGACAAATATCTAAACTGCATCCCAGACCATCCAAGATTGGAAGATGCAAAATATACCGGAAGATGTACTAGCAACTCTCTGGTAGACATTAGAGGTGCCTCACACTGAGGGACCTGGGGCAACCCGGAACGAACTGTAAGGTCTGTAAGGTCTGTAAGGTCTGTAGGTCTGTAAGGTCTCTCTCCTCTCTCTCTCTCTTTATATATATATATATATATATATATATATTTATATATATATATATATTGTATATATCGTATATATAGAGAGAGAGAGAGCGAGAGAGAGAGAGATACATATATAATATATATATGTATATATACATACACTATATACATGCATGTATATATAATATATATGTATATATATATATATATATATATATATATATATATATATATATAATAACATACATAATTCTTTCTTTTTTTTTTCCCTTCTCCCGAATTAAGGCTCACCTGGCGCGTGGTGGCAACGGACTGACGTCTCTCTTAATGCGACTAGATAAAAGAGCAGTAGGTATAGGTGAAGAAGCTTCCCGAGAGCTTAAGCAGCATTTGGTTTAGAGGGGAAAAAAATCTTTCCATCAATTTGTGAGGAAAATGAGATTTCGTGAGGGATAACGTTGTTTATGGGAAAGAATGGGCGGAAAATGGGAAGACGGAAATACACGGCGCGTGAGGGGGGAAGAATTTTTGCATTTATCTGGAAGTTGGCTTGGAGGGGTTGAGGGGGGTGCCGGTTAGGGGGAAGGGAGGAACATTGTAAGGGCTTTCAGACTGAATATCTCACCTTGAAACGTTTCCAGAATTGAAAACAATTGGCTAGCCTGTATATATATATATATATATATATATATATATATATATATATATATATATATATATATATATATATATCCGTTCAAATATCCTCAATACACTTTTCATAAATCTAATTTACAATAAATGATTAATATGGTGGAGTACATGTAATTAAAGTTTTGCCCACACCTAAAATACAAATAAAAATAAAAACCTAAAGAAAGCCACTGCAAAAAAGGAAGTACCAATAATGACAGGAAATAGAACAATTCCTCTAAAATACCATTAAAACCAGTCAATGTCCAATGAAGGATTTAGCACCGATAACAAATATATAAGTTCACACTCACAATCTGAAAGTTCCTGAAAATCAATAAACGGCCGCAATACAAATGGCAATCCAGGAAACGGCTATTCTGAGAATTCCGTAAACATTCGTTTCGTAAACGAGGCTGACGCAGAGCCACCCAGCAGTGTCCCGAAAACAAGGTATTCCGAATAGGAGTCTACTAAATGACAGGGAAGAGGAGTATTAATGCATCGCTCCTCTGATGGAAACGGCGGCATTCCTCGCGGCCCAATCACTGTCATTTACTTTTTTTAATGAAATATTAATAGCGCTATTGACGCTGCACTGAAAATTACCATGCTCCTCCTCCTCCTCCTCCTCCTCCTCCTCCCTCCTCCTCCTCCTCCTCCTTCCTTCTTCCCTCCTCTCTCCCTCCCTCCTCCTACTCCTCCAACTCCTCCTCCTCCTCCACCCCCGACTGAGATTATATGCGATTAATCAGTGTGTTCTATTTTATGGGACACTGGAAGTCAGTTAAATAAATCATTAATTCTCAGTTGTCGGGACGAATGCCGTGGGGCCATTCAGCCCCATACATATCAATTTTCAGTTCGGCAGTTTCACCTTGATGAAGAGAGTATGGTTGATCGTTCCATGGTTGTAAAGGCTGACATACACATACACACACACACACGCACTTCTAATCACACACTCACACAAAGTGAACATAACCGACAGTGTAAACGTCAGCAGAATGTATGGGCATAAAGACACAGATACTACAAATATGAGCTGCACAGACATCATTCATTCAGCTGTTAAGAGGGATATATATGAGAAATAATTTCGAATTTATTGCGCGATTTTTGGCCAAATTACCGGTTCTGTACTTTGAATCGAAATATAAAAAATACATATACATGCATAAATATATATATAGCATCTATATGTATGGATGCATGTATGTAGGTACGTACGTACGTACGTATGTATGTATGTATGTATGTATGTATGTATGTATATATATATATATAAATAAAAATATATATATAATAAATAATATATATATATATATATATATATATATATATTTATATATATATTATATATATATACATATATATATATATATAATATATATATATATATATATATATATATAGAAATTGGTCCGAAATGTCGCGTTGTTTTCTATATCTATTGCAGAACCTGAATTTGTGTGGAATTTGTACTACAGAGTCGAAATTAATTATAGCTTCCCTTGTTAGCTAATTGGAAAGGGAAAATGTTCCTGTCATTCGCAAATTTACCCGCCAAAAGAGGACTGGGTGGGTCGAATTTTGGTTAGGGGTCGATATACTCATCAGGTATGTTGTAATTTCTGGTGTCAGTTTATTTTGCCAAGCAAAGTTGTGTCTATTATCAAAATTAGATTATTTAAAGCTTATACTTAAACCTTATATATATTATTATATAGATATTATATTATATAATATATATATATATATATATATATATATTATATATATATATATATATATTATATATATAGTATATATACGAATGGTGCCGGCATTCCTCATTCTAGACTCCTGCTTCTATTAGCATCCAACTGAAAAGGAGGTTTGTTTACTCTTTCTCCTACCGTCCCCAAAAATTTGTACATTTTACCTTATTTATTTGAAATTAATAAATCATGTTTCTACAAGCTTTGACTGATATTCATATTCTGATGAGAGCTTTCTTCCATAAAACTAAATTCAATGTTGCTTCTTTCCCACTGTCAACTATTTGGATAAACTCTCGTTTTTGCTCCCGGCCAGGCCAGTTAATTGCATGACTTTTTGCATGAATATGCACGAAGATTCCACATTTCCTATCATCCTGCGGTAAAGTGAGATATATATATCACGTGTCAAGAGTAATTATTACTTGCTCTCTCTCTCTCTCTCTCTCTCACCATACATAACGCGTGTGTGTGTGTATATATAATATATATGTATATATATATATATATATATATATATATATATATATATATATGTATATATATATATATATGGTATATATGTATATATATATATATATATATCATATATATATATATATATATATAATATAAAACATATATACTTTATCATCATATACACACACATATATATAATGTGTGTGTGTGTATGTATGTATGTCTCTATGTATATATATGTACATATAAAGAATGGAAACATGTGACTATCCGGATATAGGTTGATGAAGTGAGAGAGGGAATGTCAATGAAAAGCGATACAGTGAGAATATTTGTATAAAGAAAAGTGGAGAATACGACGCTGATGAAATTCACGCATTAATATAAGATAAAACATAAACAAAAGAGAAGGGCATTGGAGGAAAAAAAAAGGGAAAGAAACTTCCGTAGAAACTAATCTTGTGGACGATGAATTTTTGAGCACGCGTCCCATCACAAAGTCACGAAAAGAACACACAGACTCAAAAATGAATCATAAAATAATCAGAATCGATTATGAGGTTTTCATTCCAGAATCCCTTTGAAGAATGAGACCAAAGATGAGAGCGTGACACAAAAAGCAAAAGAAAAAAAAAAGTTACCCAAAATGTAAAATATAGGAGATGCCACACATAAGGAAAGATTTCATGATCAACTTGCACGAAATTCCTTTGAACCTTAATTAAGTTTTCGCCCTAATTAGCCCTGGGATTAATATTACTAAGTTTCTCAATAGCAGTTTAAGGCTTTCTCGATTTTTTTTTTTTCATATCTTGTGTGTTTTTCATCCGAAGTTCAAAAACTTGGGCAAGAGGATTTTTCTCCATTTAAGTTTTCTAATATGGAGAACTCGGTAACTGGGACATACAGAAATTCCTCGTTATGTCGTTAGTGAGTTTTTATCCTTTTTACATCAAATGAAAAGAAACAAGTGGCCGAATCGATTGAATAATCGAAATTTTGTCCAATTAAATTAAACAAATAAGAAAAACAACATTCTGATTCTAAAAAGAAAGAAAAACATACAGAAAATCAAATGCCACATTTTGAAAACAAATGTTATGAAATAAAAATATATCCATGATTTTCTGTTATTACACCAATTACAAATATACCAAATATACATTCAATACTTTTCAACGCAGGAATCACTGAATATTTCTGTGTATGAAATGATGGGGAAAAAATAAATATACCTGCAAGGATTATGATTAATAATCCACGACGAATGGGTCTACATTATTAAACAAACTCCTCATTTGTAAGCACCGGATCTCTCTCTCTCTCTCTCTCTCTCTCTCTCTCTCTCTCTCTCTCTCTCTCTCTCTCTCTCTCTCTCTCTCTCTCTCTCTCTCTCCTTAACCGAATCTGCTTATCATCACAATTATCACCAAATAAGTTACTAGAAGCTTGTGCTCATTTCTGTAGCTTTTGCTTCAAATGTATTAAAAAGTATGCTAACCAAATTTAATTGTTAATTTATCCAAACAATTCTTTTTCTACATGGCCGTCATGAAAACTCTACTATAAATTCCCCTCCCCCAAAAACATCGGAACAGGTCATCCCCCAAAACACCCCCCAAAACAACCGAACAGGTCACCCAGCAAAACATCCGAATAGGTCAGTCAATGGAAATTATACTTTCAGAAAAGTAGTTACAATTCTTTGAGTCCCAAATCGACATGTTCCAGGCTGAAGCGGTGCCAAATGCTCTGATGGAACTGAAATCCCCTGACGACTATTTTTTCGAAGGTGCTTGTTAAGGGAATCTCCTGACCTAAGAGATGAAAAACTCAATTCGTTATATATTTTTTTTTTTTTTTCATTAATAAATGAAAGCCATCCTGTCAGAGATTTTTCCTGGCGTTGGCTTATCTCTTCGCTACAGGTACTGCAGTGAGATTAATGACGCTTTGAAACTCCCCTTCTGCAACTACAGTTACATCGTTTTAAATGTCCAGGTTATGAATAACTTGATCACGAAGTATATAAAACGTGATGCTATATATAAATAAAGGTGATGCCACGTAGGAAAATGGAAAGATGAGAAAGCGAAGATCTTTCGGTCTACACAACCCTTACTTAGGCACAACTGATCATAACAGAGCAAAAACATAGTACAAGTAGGCTTAGTATCCAAACTGACATTGTTATGTATCTTCAAGTCACAAGAAGAATAAATGAGAAAAAAGGAAGCAATAACTTTATAAACCTTTTCTTGTTAAGTGCTCGGCAGAAAGGTGAGGGGGTCATTTGCTTTTAATCCATTCTT
>NC_087213.1:20127225-20132225 GCF_015104395.2 Macrobrachium nipponense | reverse complement strand
CTCATGGAATCTGGATGTCGTGTTCAGTGTGGGCCTTTGTAGAAATGTGGCTCTTTGTAAAAAGAAAAGGCATGGGCCCCCATTTGTCTGAGGCCTGGGTCATCGGCGCGCCACTCACACCCTGGGTAGGCCTAACAGGAAGGCAGGTAATTTGACCTCTGTTCCGAGATCACGTATCGCAGCCGAACTGAGACAGAATTCAGGTGGGTTGTTGCTTGGGGGTGGAAGTCAGCTTAACCCCCCACGATCAAGGCAAATCCTGGAAAACAAGCATTACAGCCAGCAGAGGGGTCACAGGAAAGAGAGCTTAAGGTATAGGTCTAAGAAGTACCAATCTGCCTACACCCTTTCCCTTTTGAGATACGTCCTTACAGCTGATAAAAGACTTTTTTTCCCCAACTGGGGAACTTCCTATCTCTAGCTGGCGGGTTTTGGGTTTCCCGCGTTTACTAAAATCAGCTGATATTCTAAAGAAATGGCTGCCGTTTTCCAAATCAAAATTATTTAATTGATATTTGGGTAGACGAACGATCTATAAACGTCACAGCTCCCCTGTTAAGAAGGCATTCACTCCCTTTCTTTCGGGCGTGAAGGTCTTGGCTTAAATAAATTGATTGTCTCGAACTACCCAGTTCTCCTACTCTAACTTGAAGTTTTTTTGTTGCAGCGATACGGCTGCTTACAATGGCCTACCTAACTTATAGGCAAAGATGCTAAGTGTACTAACTTTATGTAGTGATGTAATCTAGCCTAAGTAATAACTACAAGGTTAGTCTGTGACGACAGTCTACTCTACCCCTAGATAAGGTCACTTGAAAATTCTACTTGCTACTAACCTAATGCCCTGGTACTAAATTCATTAGCCTAACCTACTCAATACAGTTTAAATGAAGATGCAATCATTCCAGAGTGTGGTACGCACAGCAGTAGTTCAGCGACGGAATTGTTAAAATACATAATGAGAGGTAATGATGCTCGGGGATGATGGGGAGTGGTTTAGTTGACCTCAGGAGGGAAATGCAATGAGGTAATTATATTTAAGTGAGGGTTAGTATTACAATGGCTAGGGGTTAGAGGGTTAGTGCTACTGGCAGAGATCAGGCTGGCTACCTTCTCTGGGTAGGTGCCAGATCACTCTGCAATTGAATGCGACACTGTACCTCGGGCACAGGTGTCAAGGAGAGCATGTGGCTCTTTGGTTAGTGTGTTAATGATTTGCTACGTCCCTTCTTCTTCTTCTTATTCCTCCAGGACCTGGCTATACCAGTCCTAGGAGTAGACGGAGGCACCGACTCTGGGGAAAGGCCAGAAACGCCGGCAGGAGCAGAGGCAGTGGTAGCCTGAGGGATTGCAGGAGAACACCCTACTCGGTATCTGCAGCAACCGTCGTAGAGGTGGGAACCTACTGCAGGGCCAGGCCCTCACTTTGGCTGCTGCGACAGCCGTCGTAAGGGAAAACTCCAGGCTGACTCCTGGTCGGGCAGTTCCTGGTTTTCCAGAGGAGGTATGAATGTTAGGTCTGCCGGAGGTTCATCCTCGGGCGACAGTGGTGAGGGTGAAGAAGACTCATGGACTTTGGATTGGCCATGGGCTGCGGTAAGCTCCATGCCTGTTGGAGGATCTCCTGTAGGAGGATCCTTGGTTAGGTTAGGCGCCGGCACTAGCTCGGGGCCAGGCGCAGAAGTCAAGTTCGGTGGTGGCTCTACGTCCAGGCTGGACGGAGCTTGGCACTGCTCAGTGCTGCCAAGTGGCACTGGCAGAGTGGTGGGGAGGTTGACTGGACCTGTGGCGGGTACCGGAGGTGCAAACCCTACTCTCAGCGTGCCCTTGGAAATGGGAGACAGAGGCTCCTGTCTCTTTTGGAAGGCTAAGCCTTGTGGAAAATGAACATTGTCCGCTGCTGGTAGTCGGCTAGGGCACCTAGGCCAATTCGTGGAGTGCCCTATTACGTTGCAGGTTTTGCAACGGAACTGTGAATGGTCAATCTCCCTCCTTGGTAACGGGGGAGACTGTTGGTGGACGTACTTCCTGGAGGAAGTAGAATTTCGATGACTCCGTGCTTTGGAGTGATTTGACGTGGGGTTAGGACCCCTAGGCTTTTTGAACGGTGAGGGAGACTTCATGTCTTGCCCTAGGAGGAGGTCGTAACCTCCTGGAATGTAGCTTGCAACTGCAAGGGTACAAACTCTGGAGAAGTGAGGTCTGGTGACCCTCAATTGGACGGTCGGAAGGATCAGCTTGATATGGTTGATACCTTCAATGGTTATTAAGTGACGTCTGTCAATATTAGCCCCTCGGGGAATTCGATCTTCCCGTATTAGGGAGATTTGAGCGCCAGAGTCGTCGTAGGCTCTGACGTGGCTTGGCTGATAATGGCTGTGGAGGGGTGGGCGACTGTTATAGGCCCTTAGCTGGGGGTCCTAGTGAAGAAGGATTGGTGACGGCCCATTGCGGATGGGGCCGGAATATTGTGGTTCGCGCACCCTCCGTAGTTGGCAGACATGTGACCCTTGCGGCCACAGTCTCGGCAGACGTGTTCCAGAACCTCTTCCGGGCACTGGATGGTAAGGCCGAGATGGCCCCCCGCCCCACAGTTGCGAATCTGTGGAGTCACCAAGGCTGGCAGTGTGCTCTGCACAGGTGAAGAGTCCTCTCTGGCAGTGATTTGAGGTAGGAGGTTAAGGAAACCTCCGTGAATCATCCTCGGAAGCAAGTCCGGGGTTAACTGGTGGGCTTACCTCTTCCAAAGTGGAGGAGGTAGGCGGTAAAATGGTAAGAGGCTGAGATATGCGGAAGAAACGTCTGGCTATGACACTGGGTCAGGGCCAGGTTCACAAATAAAGGGATGTCTGGGACATCGGAGGCACTAGCCTCTGAATCTAAAACTGATGATTGATTATGAGGCATGCTGCAGGGATCCGGTGCATCTGGTAGTGGGAGCTGCGTCCAGGGGAGATACGGCTTAAGTAAATCTCGGCCCAATATTCACCTGATAAACTCATGAAATTGTCCCCACTACGCCCAGGCGGCACAATGTGGTTTCCTTGGTCACCTGGTCCAGAAAGGGCATTTTTTACATTCAGAAGGACCGAAGGAACAGATAGAGGTTACCGTCAATCCATTCGAACTGAATTTCTTCGTCCGTCCGGATTTTGGACACCCCTAGGCAATGCCTTTCTGGAAATAAGGGAGACTGGGCTTCGGTTGTCGGCCATGACTTGTACACGATAGGCCGTAGGAGACTGTTCATACAGGCAGGGCTACATGTAGCCTTGGAGAAGTTCACCCTGGAAGCTCTCCTCCCAAGGTAGAGACCGACTTGGCACTGGTCGGAATCCACAGCATGCCCACGCACACAACAAGTGGTGCAGAACCTCCGCAACCACCTCTTACCGGGAGTCCAGCTCATGGTCTGGGGCTTAGAAACTAGCAGAGAGATTGCGTCATCTATGAGAAGCTAGCTCATGCTTTCTCTCTTCTTCTCTTTCCTTTCTCTCTGCTTCTCTGGCTTTTCCTCTCTGCTTCTCTCTTCTTCTCTCTGCTTCTCTGGCTTTCTCCTCTGCTTCTCTTTTCTTCCTTCTTTCTTGCAGGCGCGCAGCAGCCTGCTGCGCCTTTATCCACTGGTCAAGTGCTGGTCCAGTGTAACCGGCCTTCCTTGCCCAGAAGGTTATGAGGGCTCCGAGCTTTCTCTAGCTCTCTGGCAAAGAGTTGCTGGGAAGCAGGGAAGACATTTCCCTTAGGCTGCGTAGAGCTCGATGAAAATGATAATAGTGGCCAGGAAGGTAATGGATGGAATGGGGTGAAGTGGCCTACTGTGGAAAGTGGCACTCACTTGGAAATGGGTTCTGCGACGTGGTAAGAAAGTCTGAAAAGACTGGGTGCTCGGTGGCACTTTGTGAATGGCACCTTCTGATGAGGTGAAAAAATCGAATGCAGTGTTGCGCGTACGTCACTTACGGGCGTTCCCAACTTGGGAGACGTTGGAATGGGCTACCTGTAGGTCCAATACAGGTGCACGGCACTTATGAGGAGGCGTTCCTTGGGCAGCACTAGTGTGCTGGATTGGGCACTTTGGGAGGCGTTCCCCTTGAATGGTCCGCAAGGATAACTGATCCTCGTACACCGACATTAATGAATTGGGCGTTCCGTAAGGACGGACCACGCGGTTTTGTCAGCACTTAGGGCTGGTATTTGGCGGCCCGCCCTTTGGTCGGGAAGGCCGTTTCCCTTTGAGCACTGGTATCGTGCTGGTGTGTCCCGGACACTACATGCAATATTCTTAAATATACTGAAGTGAAAATGGCACTGCTCATGGCAGAGTGTAATGGTGGAGGAGAGAAAGTAAAAGGTGGAGTACTTCAGCAGCCAGTCGATGGACAGTGTCAAGAATTCGTGGCACTGTAAAATGTAAGACCTGACGTGCACTGGTGTGGCCAGTCCTAAACTGGTAACGACTTCCCTGTCCAGAAGTAATGAATTTGCGTGGCACACTGTGCGAATTGTGCTTGCGGTATACGCAAGTCTTTTGTGATAAAAGAAAATGAAAAGACCACTCGGGCAACGACAGGTATGATAATGGAAAATGCTCAGTCACCCTCGCTGAAGTACTCAATAAATGAAATAAATAAATGTTTGCAAACTGCAATGGACACATTGCACGTACGTATCACGCTGTGTAAATGAAAGACACAAGAGACTAAAATAATGTTAATTCTGCATGCTATAATTAATGGTAAGATGTAGTACTCTTGGCTTCGTGAATACTGTGTTCTGGTTTTCTCTCTCTCTCTCTCTCTCTCTCTCTCTCTCTCGGTCTCCCCCTCCGGAGAGGGGAAAAATGATATATGAATGAACTCCCTTATATTTGAATTGAACTACTAATGTTAGTTTGATATGACGCAACTTGCGTTAAATGATTTACTTACGTTAACGTTTTTGAATGAAAGAATTGCTTTTGGATAACGTTTTATGAAATGAATAACGCGCTCGTGGTGAACGAT
>NC_087213.1:20107225-20122225 GCF_015104395.2 Macrobrachium nipponense | reverse complement strand
TTAGCCAAGTACCTCTGCTTTCTCCTAGTGAAGAAATGCTGCTTCTCCTAGCCAAGGAACCGCTTGCTTCTCGTAGCAAGAAACCAAGAGTCTCCTAGCAAGGAACCGCTGCTTCTACTAGACAAGGAAAACCACTGCTTCCTCCTAGCCAAGGAAACCGCTGCTTTTCCCCTCCTACCCAAAGGAAACCGCTGCTTCTCCTAGCCAAAGGAACCGCTGCTTCTCTAGCCAAGAAACCCGCTGCTTTCTCCTAGCCAAAAGAAACGCTGCTCATCCAGCCCACGGAACCGCTGCTTCTCCCTAGCCGTGGAACCGCTGCTTCTCCGAGCCGAGAAACCACTGCTTCTCATAGCCAAGGAACCGCTACTTCTCCTAGCCAAGAAAGTTAGAAACCACTGCTTCTCCTAGCCGAGGAACCGCTGCTTCCTCATAGCCAACAGAAACCGCTTGCTTCCCTCCTAGCCAAGGGAACCGCTGCTTCTCCTCGCCAAGGAATCACTGCCTTTCCTCCTAGCCAACGAAACCACTGCTTCTCCTAGCCAAGAAACAGCTGCTTCTACCCTCGCCAAGGAATCAACTGCTTCCCCTAGCCAAGGAAAACCGCTGCTTCCTCTAGCCAAGGAACCGGCTGCTTCTTCCTAGCCAAGGTAATCGCTGCTTCTTTCCTAGCCAAGAAAACCCTCGGCTTCTCCCTAGCCAAGGAACCGCTGCTTTTCCTTAGCCCAAGAAAACCAGCTGCTTTCTCATAGCCAAAAGAAGACCGCTGGCTTTTCCTTCCTGCCAAGAGAACCGCTGCTTTTCTCCTATCCCGAAGGAACCGCTGCTTCTCCATAGCCAAAAGAAACCCGCTCTGCCTTCTCCTAGCCAAGGAACCCCTGCTTCTCCTAGCCAAGAAACCGCTGCTTCTCCTAGCCAAGGAATCACTGCTTCTCCTAGCCAAAAAACCGCTGCTTCTCCTAGCCAAGGAATCGCTGCTTCTCCTAGCCAAGGAACCGCTGCTTCTCCTAGCCAAGAAACCGCTGCTTCTCCTAGCCAAGAAACCGCTGCTTCTCCTATCCAAGGAATCGCTGCTTCTCCTAGCCAAAGAACCAGCTGCTTCTCCTAGCCAAGGAATCACTGCTTCTCCTAGCCAAGGAAACCGCTGCTTCTCCTAGCCAAAGAACCGCTGCTTCTCCTAGCCAAGAAACCGCTGCTTCTCCTAGCCAAGGAACCACTGCTTCTCCTAGCCAAGGAACCGCTGCTTCTCCTAGCCAAGAAACCGCTGCTTTTCCTAGCCAAGAAACTGCTGCATCTCCTAGCCAAGGAACCGCAGCTTCTCCTAGCCAAGAAACCGCTGCTTCTCCTAGCCAAGAAACCACTGCTTCTCCTAGCCAAGAACCGCAGCTTCTCCTAGCCAAGGAACCGCTGCTTCTCCTAGCCAAAGAACCGCTGCTTCTCCTAGCCAAGGAACCGCTGCTTCTCCTAGCCAAGGAACCACTGCTTCTCCTAACCAAGAAACCACTGCTTCTCCTAGCCAAGGAATCGCTGCTTCTCCTAGCCAAGAAACCACTGCTTCTCCTAGCCAAGAAACCGCTGCTTCTCCTAGCCAAGAAACCGCTGCTTTTCCTAGCCAAGAAATCGCTGCTTCTCCTATCCAAGGAACCGCTGCTTCTCCCAGCCAAGAAACCGCTGCTTCTCCAAGCCAAAGAACCACTGCTTCTCCTAGCCAAGAAACCGCTGCTTCTCCTATCCAAGAAACCGCTGCTTCTCATAGCCAAGAAACCGCTGCTTTTCCTAGCCAGGAAACCGCTGCTTCTCCTAGCCAAAGAACCACTGCTTCTCCTAGCCAAGAAACCGCTGCTTCTCATTGCCAAGGAACCACTGCTTTTCCTAGCCAAGAAACCGCTGCTTCTCTTATCCAAGAAACCGCTGCTTCTCCTATCCAAGAAACCGCTTCTTCTCATAGCCAAAGAACCACTGCTTCTCCTAGCCAAGAAACCGCTGCTTCTTCTATCCAAGAAACCCGCTGCTTCTCATAGCCGAAACCCTGCTTTTCCTAGCCAAGAAACCGCTGCTTCTCTAGCCAAAGAACCACCCCTGGCTTTCTCCTATCCAAGAAAACCGCTTTGCTTCTCAATGGCCAAAGGAACCGCTGCTTTCCACCTAAAGCACCAAAGAAACTTTTCCACTGCTTCTCCTACCAAAGAAACCAACTGCTTCTCCTAAAGCCAAGAAACCGGTTCTTGCATTCTCCTAGCCAAAGAACCGTGCTTCACCTCCTTTTAGCAAGGAAACGCGCTTGCGTCCTCCCTTATCCAAGAAACCTTGCTGCTTCTCATAGCCAAGGAACCAAGCTGCTTTTCCTCCAGTCCAAGAAACTGCTGCTTCTCCTAGCCAAAGAACCACTGCTTCTCCTAACCAAGAAACCTCTGCTTCTTCATGCCATACCGCCAAGGACCGTGCTTTTCCTAGCCAAGAAACCGCTGCTTCTCCTATCCAAGAAACCGCTGCTACTCATAGCCAAGAAACCGTGCTTTTCCTATCCAAGAAACCGCTGCTTCTCATAGCCAAGAAACCTCTGCTTCTCATAGCCAAGGAACCGCTGCTTTTTCCTTGCCAGAACCGCTGCTTCTCCAGCCAGACTGCTTTTCTCCTATCCAAGAAAACCGCTGCTCTCATAGCCAAAAGAACCGCTGCTTTTCCTAGCCAAGAAACCGCTGCTTCTCCTAGCCAAAGAACCACTGCTTCTCCTATCCAAGAAACCTCTGCTTCTCATAGCCAAGGAACCGCTGCTTTTCCTAGCCAAGAAACCGCTGCTTCTCCTATCCAAGAAACCGCTGCTTCTCATAGCCAAGAAACCGCTGCTGCTTCCTATCCAAGAACCGCTGCTTCCTCATAGCCAAGAACCACTGCTTTCTACAAGAACCCGCTGCTTCCTCCTATCCAAGAACCGCTGCTTCTCATAGCAAGAACCCCTGCTCATCCAAGAAACCAAAACTGCTTCTCAGAGCCAAAAGAAACCTGCTTGCTTTCTAGCCAAGAAACCCCTGCTTTCTCCTACCAAAGAAACTGCTTCTCCTATCCAAAAACCTGCTTCTCCTATCCAAGAAACCTCTGCTTCTCATAGCCAAGGAACCGCTGCTTTTCCTAGCCAAGAAACCGCTGCTTCTCCTATCCAAGAAACCGCTGCTTCTCATAGCCAAGAAACCGCTGCTTTTCCTAGCCAAGAAACCGCTGCTTCTCCTATCCAAGAAACCGCTGCTTCTCATAGCCAAGAAACCGCTGCTTTTCCTAGCCAAGAAACCGCTGCTTCTCCTAGCCAAAGAACCACTGCTTCTCCTATCCAAGAAACCGCTGCTTCTCATAGCCTAGGAACCGCTGCTTTTCCTAGCCAAGAAACCGCTGCTTCTCCTAGCCAAGAAACCGCTGCTTCTCATAGCCAAGGAACCGCTGCTCTCCTAGCCAAGAAACCGCTGCTTCTCCTATCCAAGGAACCGATGCTTCTCCTAGCCAAGAAACCGCTGCTTCTCCTAGCCAAGAAACCGCTGCTTCTCCTAGCCAAAGAACCACTGCTTCTCCTAGCCGAGAAACCGCTGCTTCTCATAGAAATTCTCCTAGTCAAGAAACCGCTGCTTCTCGTAGCCAAAGAACCACTGCTTCTCCTAGCCGAGGAACTGCTGCTTCTCATAGAAATTCTCCTAGTCCAAGAAACCGCTGCTTCTCGTAGCCAAAGAACCACTGCTTCTCCTAGCCAAGAAACCGCTGCTTCTCATAGCCAATTCTCCTAGCCAAGGAACCTCAGCTTCTCGTAACCAAGAAACCGCTACTTCTCCTAGCCAAGGAACCGCTGCTTCTCCTAGCCAATGACCGCTGCTTCTCCTAGCCAAAAGAAACAAAAACCGCTGCTTCTCCTAGCCAAGAACCGCTGCTTCTCCTCCTCCTTAGCCAATGAACCGCTGCTTCTCCTAGGCCCAAGAACCGCTGCTTCTCCTAGCCAAGAAACCTCTGCTTTTCCTTAGCCAAGGAAACCGCTGCATCTCCTAGCCAAGGAACCGCTGCTTCTCCTAGCCAAGAAACCGCTGCTTCTCCTGCCAGCCAAAAAACCAATCTGCTTTCTCCGAGCCAAGAAAACCGCAAGCTTCTCCTAGCCAAGGATCGCTGCTTCTCCTAGCCGAGAAACAGCTGCTTCTCCTAGCCAAGGACCGCTGCTACTAACCTAGCCAAGGAACCACTGCTTCTCCTAACCAAGAACCCCAGCACTGCTTTCCCTAGCCAAGGATCGCTGCTCTCCTAGCCAAGAAACCACTCACCTGCTTCTCCTATCCAAGGAACCGCTGCTTCTCCTAGCCAGACCGCTGCTTTTTCCTAGCCAAGAAATCGCTGCTGTTTTCTCCTATCCAATGTTAAAACCGCCTGCTTCTTCCTGCCAAGAAATCGCTGCTTCTCCTAGCCAAAGAACCACTGCTTCTCCGCCCCCCCCTAGCCAAGAAAACCTGCTTCTTCCTAACCAAGAAACCGCTGCTTCTCCATACCAAAAGAACCGCCGCTTTTCCTACCACTGCTTTTCCCTAGCCAAAGAAAGACCCCTGCTTCTCCTATTCCAAGAAACGCTGGCTTCTCCATAACCAAGAAACGCCTGCTCCTAGCAAGAAATCGCCTGCCTCCTTCCTTAGCCAAAGAACCACTGCCTTCTCCCTAGCCAAGAAACCGCTGCTTCTCCATGCCTCAGAAACCTACTGCCTTTTCAGAAGCCAAGAAACCGGCCTGCTTCTCCTATCAAGAAACCTGCTGCCTGCTCCTATCAGAAACCGCTTGCCTTCCCTCATAGCCAAGAAACAGCTGCTTTTCTCCTAGCCAAGGAACCGCTGCGTCTCCTAATCCAAAGACCGCTGCTTTCCTCTAGCAAGAAACCGCCTGCTTTTCCTAGCCAAGAAATTCGCTGGCTTATAAGGCCACCAAGAAAACCGCTGCTTCTCTTATCCCAGCCAAGACCGCTGCTTTGCTTTCATAGCCAAGAACCCGCTGCTTTTCCTAGCCAAAGAAACCGCTGCTTTCTCCTAGCCAAGGAACCAACTGCCTTATCCTACCAAGAAACCTCTGCTTCTCATAAGCCAATGAACCGCTGCTCCCATCCAAGAAACCGCTGCTACTCATAGCCGAAGAAACCGCTGCTTTTCTCCTTATCGCCAAAGAAACCGCAAACCGCCTTGCTACCTCATATCCAGAACCCGCTGCTTTCCTATCCAAAGAAACCGTACTTCTCATAGCCAAGAAAACCGCTGCTTCTCATAGCCAAGGAACCGCTGCTTTCCTAGCAAAGAAACCCCTGCTTCTCTAGCCAAAGAACCACTTTTGCTTCTCCTATCCAAGAAACCGCTGCTTCCATAGCCAAGAAACCGCTGCTTTCCTAGCCAAGAAACCGCTTGCTTCCTCCTAGCCAAAGAAACCACTGCTTCTCCTATCCAAGAAACCTCGCTTCTCATAGCCAAGGAACTGCTGCCTTTCCTAGCCAAGAAACCGCTGCTTCTCCTATCCAAGAAACTCCGCTGCTTCTCATAGCCAAGAAACCGCTGCTTCTCCTATCCAAGAAACCGCTGCTTCTCCTAGCCAAAGAACCACTGCTTCTCCTATCCAAGAAACCTCTGCTTCTCATAGCCAAGGAACCGCTGCTTTTCCTAGCCAAGAAACCGCTGCTTCTCCTATCCAAGAAACCGCTGCTTCTCATAGCAAAGAAGCCGCTGCTTTTCCTAGCCAAGAAACCGCTGCTTCTCCTATCCAAGAAACCGCTGCTTCTCATAGCCAAGAAATCGCTGCTTTTCCCATAGCCAAAGAAACCGCTGCTTCTCCTAGCCAAAGAACCACTGCTTCTCCTATCCAAGGAAACCGTGCTTCTCATCCAGCCAAAGAAAAACCGCTGCTTTTCCAGCCCAAGAAAACCGCTGCTTCTCCTAGCCAAGGAACCTCTGCTTCTCCTAGCCAAGGAACCGCTGCTTCTCATAGCCAAGGTAAACCGCTGCTTCTCCTAGCCAAGAAAACCGCTGCTTCTCCTATACCAAGGAACCGATGCTTTCTCCTAGCCAAGCAAACCGCTGCTTCTCCTAGTCCAAGGAACCGTTGCTTCTCCTAGCCAAGAAACCACTGCTTTCTCCTAGCCGAGGAACCGCTGCTTCTCATAGAAATTCTTAGACAGAAACCGCGCTTCTCGTAGCCAAAGAACCACTGCTCTCCTAGTCAAGAAACCGTTGCTTCTCCTAAGCCAAAGAACCACTGATTCTCTAGCCGAGGGGAAACTGCTGCTTTCTAATAGAAATCTCATAGCCCAAGAAACGCTGCTTTTAATAGCCAATTCTCTAGCCAAGGAACCTCAGCTCTCGTAAACAAGAAACCGCTACTTCGCCTAGCAAGGAACCGTCCTGCTTATCTAGCCAAGGAAAACCGCTGTTTTCCTATGCAAAGAAACTGCTGCTTCTCTAGCCAAAGAGCCGCTGCTTCTCCTATCCAAGGAACCGCTGCTTTCTCCTAGCCCAAAGAACCACTGCTTCTCCTAGCCAAGGAACCGCTGCTTTCCTAGCCAAGAAACCGCTGCTTCTCCTATCCAAGGAAACGATGCTTCTCATAGCCAAGGAACCGCTGTTCTCTTAGCAAAAAACGCTGCTTTCGCCTAACCAAAGAAACCACTGCTTCTCCTAGACGAGAAGGAAACAGCTTTCTTCTCAGAGAAAATTCTCCTAGTCAAGAAACCGCGCTTCCGTAGCCAAGAACCACTGCTTCTCCTAGCCAAGAAAACCGCCTGCTTCTCCTAGCAAGGAACCGCTGCCTTCTCCTATGCAAGAAACGCTGCTTCTCCTAGCCAAAGAACCGCTGCTTCTCCTAGCCAAGAACTGCTGCTTTCCTAGCCAAAGAACCGCAGCTTCCTAGCCAAAGAAGAACCACTGCTTCTCCTAGCCAGAAACCGGCTGCTGCTTCTATCCAGCAACTGCTCTTCTCATATGCCAAAAACCGCTGCTTTTCCTAGCCAAGAAACCGCTGCTTCTCATAGCCAAGAACCACGACTTCTCTTCTCCAAGAAACCGCTGCTTCTCATAGCCAGGAACCGCTGCTTTCCTAGCCAAGAAACCGCTGCTCTCCTATCCAAGAAACCGCTGCTTCTCATAGCCAGAACCGCTGCTTCTCCTATCCAATAACCTCTGCTTCTCATAGCCAAAGAACCGCTGCTTTTCCTAGCCAAGAAACCGCTGCTTCTCCCCCTTATCCAAGAAACCGCTGCTTTCATAGCCAAAGAACCACTGCTTCTCCTATCCAAGAAACCTTTGCTTCTCATAGCCAAGGAACCGCTGCTTTTCCTAGCCAAGAAACCGCTGCTTCTCCTATCCAAGAAACCGCTGCTTTCTCATAGCCATGAAACGCTGCTTTTCCTAGCCCAAGAAACCGCTGCTTCTCCTATCTAAGAAACCGCTGCTCAAATAGCCAAGAAACCGCTTGCTTTTCCTAGCAAAGAAACCGCTGCTTCTCCTAGCAAAGAACCCACTGCTTCTCCCTATCCAAAGAAACCGCTTGCTTCTCATAGCCAATTGAACCGCTGCTTTTTCCTAGCCAAAGAAACCGGCTGCTTCTTCCTATCCAAGGAACCGCTGCTTCTCCTAGCCAAGAAACCGCTGCTTCTCATAGCCAAGGAACCGCTGCTTTTCCTAGCCAAGAAACCGCTGCTTCTCCTATCCAAGGAACCGATGCTTCTCCAGCAAGGAACCTCTGTTTCTCATAGCCCAAAGGAACCGCTGCTTTTCCTAGCCAAGAAACCGCTGCTTCTCCTAGCCAAGGAACCGCTGCTTCTCATAGCCAAGAAACCGCTGCTTTTCCTAGCCAAGAAACCGCTGCTTCTCCTATCCAAGAAACCGCTGCTTCTCATAGCCAAGAAACCGCTGCTTTTCCTAGCCAAGAAACCGCTGCTTCTCCTAAGCCAAAGAACCACTGCTTCTCCTATCAAGAAATCGCTGCTTCTCATAAGCCAGGAACCGCTGCTTTTCCTAGCCAAGAAACCGCTGCTTTCCCCATCCAAGGAACCGCTGCTTCTCCTAGCCAAGAACCCGCTGTTCTCATAGCCAAGGAACCGCTGCTTTTCCTAGCAAGAAACCGCTGCTTCTCCTATCCAAGGAACCGAGCTTTCTCCTAGCCAAGGAACCGCTGCTTCTCCTAGCCAAGAAACCGCTGCTTCTCCTAGCCAAAGAACCACTGCTTCTCCTAGCCGAGGAACCGCTGCTTCTCATAGAAATTCTCCTAGTCAAGAAACCGCTGCTTCTCGTAGCCAAAGAACCACTGCTTCTCCTAGCTGAGGAACCGCTGCTTCTCATAGAAATTCTCCTAGTCAAGAAACCGCTCCTTCTCGTAGCTAAAGAACCACTGCTTCTCCTAGCCAAGAAACCGCTGCTTCTCATAGCCAATTCTCCTAGCCAAGGAACCTCGGCTTCTCGTAACCAAGAAACCGCTACTTCTCCTAGCCAAGGAACCGCTGCTTCTCCTAGCCAAGGAACCGCTGCTTCTCCTATGCAAGAAACTGCTGCTTCTCCTAGCCAAAGAACCGCTGCTTCTCCTAGCCAAGGAACTGCTGCTTCTCCTAGCCAAAGAACCGCTGCTTCTCCTAGCCAAAGAACCACTGCTTCTCCTAGCCAAGGAACCGCTGCTTCTCATAGAAATTCTCCTAGTCAAGAAACCACTGCTTCTCGTAGCCAAAGAACCACTGCTTCTCCTAGCCAAGGAACCGCTGCTTCTCATAGAAATTCTCCTAGTCAAGAAACCGCTGCTTCTCGTAGCCAAAGAACCACTGCTTCTCCTAGCCAAGAAACCGCTGCTTCTCATAGCCAATTCTCCTAGCCAAGGAACCTCTGCTTCTCGTAACCAAGAAACCGCTACTTCTCCTAGCCAAGGAACCGCTGCTTCTCTTAGCCAAGGAACCGCTGCTTCTCCTATGCAAGAAACTGCTGCTTCTCCTAGCCAAAGAACCGCTGCTTCTCCTAGCCAAGGAACTGCTGCTTCTCCTAGCCAAAGAACCGCTGCTTCTCCTATCCAAAGAAACCCACTGCTTCTCCTAGCCAAGGGAACCCGACTGCTTCTCATAGAAAATTTCTCCTAGTCAAGAAACACTGCTTCTCGTAGCCAAAGAACACTGCTTTCTCCTAGCCAAGGAACCGCTGCTTTCTCATAGAAATTCCTCCTAGTCAAAAAGAAAACCGCTCTGTTCTCGTAGCCAAAGAACCACTGCTTCTCCTAGCCAAGAAACCGCTGCTTCTCATAGCCAATTCTCCTAGCCAAGGAACCTCTGCTTCTCGTAACCAAGAAACCGCTACTTCTCCTAGCCAAGGAACCGCTGCTTCTCCTAGCCAAGGAACCGCTGCTTCTCCAAGGCAAGAAACTGCTGCTTCTCCTAGCCAAAGAACCGTGCTTTCTCCTAGCCAAGGAACCGCTGCTTCTCCTAGCCAAAGAACCGCTGCTTCTCTTAGCAAAAAACCGCTGCTCCTAGGAGAAGCAGCCAGTCCAAGGAACTGCTGCTTCTGGCTAGTAGAAGCAGCGGTTCTTTGGCTAGTAGTAGCAGTGGTTCTTTGGCTAGTAGAAACCGCTGCTTCTACTAGCCAAAGAATTGCTGCTTCTCCTAACAAAGAACCGCTGCTTCTCCTAGCCAAGGAACTGCTGCTTTTCCTAGACAAGGAACCGGGGACAAAATATCCTTGGGATCTCAGGAAACGCAACGACAGTAAACACAGAGAAAGGGAAGCCAATTAGGGATGAAGGAACAAATGGGTTCCGAGCGCTGGTGAATGAGATATTTACGCATTTAAGACCCACTTGGCTAAATTCGGCGTGAATGAATGCACGCATTACAGCGCCAGAGTGAGAGAGAAAGCGAGAGAGAACGAAAGCATTACGGCACCAGAGAGAAAGAGAGAGAAAAAAGCATAACAGCACCAGAGTGAGAGTCAGAGCGAGAGAGAACGAGAGCGAAAGAAAGAGGAAACTAACTTAAGAGTGTCTTTGGTTACTTAGCCAGATTAGATGCATCGTTGCATCATGCAATGTCCTGCTTATGAACATTTATTTATTCTTCTTCCTCTGCTTTTGAGAGAGAGAGAGAGAGAGAGAGAGAGTCCTCAATTATTGCTATAACCTAGAAAATCTTCGTCCTCCTCCAATTTGGAGAGAGAGAGAGAGAGAGAGAGAGAGAGAGAGAGAGAGAGAGAGAGAGAGAGTGGATAATGGAGAGGGGACTGAAACCTCAATCTCTTCTTGATAAGGCATTATGCGAATGAATCTGCAAAAAAACAGGGAAGTTCGAGTCACCGGATCTCTTTTGTGTTTATTCGCGGTTCGGCGTTGAAGCGCACTTGATTTTCGACCATCAAAACAAGGACCACATGAACACAAACACCATACGCACCGTACGCACGATCAAAGCACTTGTACTTACTCTGACATATACAGACGAAACAAATAGTTGTGAAATTTTGGAACAAAACTCAAAGGATAATCCATGTGAATGGAATCATACGTTCTCTCAAAGATACAAGTGCGGTGAATAAACGAGAGAGGTAAATAGAGCAGAGGCCAATGATGAGAGAAAAATCAATTTACTTTTTATTTTCGAAGAGAAAGAAACTGAACTTTAAACTCTGGTAACCGAACGCCCAAGGAGCCGACGGCGAGTTCATAAAATGTACTTGTGGTGCACACCTGCCTCGCCCCAACTGTTCTGTTCCTCTCTCTCTCTCTCTCTCTCTCTCTCTCTCTCGTTCGCCTCATCTTCATCATCATCATCATCATCATCATCGTCACCTTTTTACTCTTAACTCTTGAATGACTCCGAAGCGATATGCTAATTCTTGTATGGCGGTCTCCCCTCGTTTTGTTCTCATTAATCCTGTTCCCCTCGTTCGGTCATTCTTTTCATGTCTTAATGATAAGTATTCAGCTATAAATCCACTTTCATGTCCATCAAGAGAGAGAGAGAGAGAGAGAGAGAGAGAGAGAGAGAGAGAGAGAGAGAGAGAGGAGTCTTTTCATTCAATAAAAATTATTTTCGGTATGGCAATTATGGTTCCCATGTCAGGTTCAATGTAATTTTTACGTCAGCAGGACACATCGACACTTAGAGAATATACCTCTAAATTCTTATTTTCGGTATATGGTGTATGTATATGTGTATGTGTGTGTGTATATATATATATATAGTGTGTGTATATGTATATATAAATACATACATACATCTATATATATATATATATTATATATATATGTATATGTATATATATATATATATATATATATATATATATATATATTGTATATCTATATATATATATATATATTATATATATATATATGTATATATGTGTGTGTCTGTGTGTGTGTATAATCTCATTTTAAAATAATTTTTTTTTAAATACTCTAAAACGAACCTACATACTTAGGTTTCTTATAAAGTATTAAAAACATATACAATATGAATATATACAGACAAATATATAGGCATTAAGCTACAAATGACCTTTAATATGCAATTCGCTCTATCTCGAAATTAATATATTTTCATCTATGTTAACCGAAGAGAATTTTTTCGTTACGAAATTCGTCGGCCTCAAGGACTCGAACCACGGAAACCAAGAATTCAAGACACACAGTGACGCGCTTTAGCCCACAGAACTATCTTGATAGTCCATGAGCCGATGAATTTCTTATCAACTAAAAATTCCCGCTCGGTTGATATATTTGAAAAAATATAAATTTCGAGGTAGAGCGCATTGGATATGAAAGGACATTTGTAGCTTAATGCTTATAGATGAATCACGGTGATGGAACAAAATTCATTTCAATTCTCTCTCTCTCTCTCTTCTCTCTCTCTCTCTCTCTCTCTCTCTCTCCCTCTATATATATTATATTATATATATAATATATATATATAATCTGCTATATATATATATAATGTTATATATATATTATATATATATATATATATATATAAATAATATATATATCATATATATATATATATATATATTATATATATTATAAAATACATATATATATATATATATACCTAATATAGATTCTATATATATATATATATATATATAGATTATATATATATACTATATATATATTATATATATATATATTAGATATATATAAACACACACACATACACACATATATATATATATATATATATATATATATGATGTATATATATAAATTTCTCTGTTAAAACAGCATACGTCTCAAGTATAAAAGACCCATTAAACACTCTGGCTTAAAGCTAAGGACTATATTTCGGTGGACTCATTTCCTGATAAGAGTGGAAGTGAGTCCACCGAAATATAGTCTTTAGCACTAACCAGTGTTTTTAATGGATCTTTTACACATGATATAATATAGCGTGTAGAATATTAGATATTAATATATAATATATATTCTATATAGAAGTGAAAATGAATTTTTTATCCCATCATTTGTAGCTTAATGCTTGTAGATACAAGCATAAAGCTACAAAAGTTCTTTAATATCCAATTTGCTCTACCTCGGAATTAGTATATTTTCATGCATATCAGCCGAACGGGCTAATATATATATGGGTATATATATATATATATATATATATATATATAATATATATATATATATATTATATATATACATATTATTAATATATTATAAGATATATAAATTTATATATATATATATATGTGTGTGTGTGTGTGTGTGTGTGTGTGTGTGTGTGTGTGTGCACACATTTGCGAATGCAAGGTTATACATCGGCCAGCTTCTGAAGGGATGTTTCCTTCCCGAGTTGTCGCAACTTTGTGGATTTTCGAAATATTTTCGTAATGATGACTCTCCTCCTCCACCACATGAATATGTCCCTTTGAAGGAAGCGATTCCAATGGAGACTCTCCATGATAATATCCTCTTGACTGTTGTCAAAGCAATGGATGGCCTCGAATCCGGTCGTGATTATTTTTTTCGGAGAGTTGGAGAAACATAGAGGAACGCATTTACTACAGAATTTGTTTTACGTTTTCACAGTCGAATCTTCCTTGCAAAGAGAAATGTTTGTTTGTTTATTCTTGCGTCGTTTACCGTCCCTAAAGGCAAAGATTCCTCTCCTAACCGTAAAATCCCATTTCTTCTTGTTTGTGAACCCTGATGCTGTCAAAACAAGAGCTATAGTACTTGTGCTTTCTGGAGAGCACGCTTCATGAACCCGGAAATTCGTCGACTTGATTAAAACATAATTCTCTCTCTCTCTCTCTCTCTCTCTCTCTCTCTCTCTCTCTCTCTCTCTCTCTCTCTTTGCAGAATCACCATGAAGTTCCTTAATCCTTCGAGATTAATTTCCTTATTGAAACATTCAGTCGAGGTAAAAATCTAATTCATTGTGGACAAAATGATTAATCGAAAACGATAAAGGATACAAATCAAATACATTAAATACAATAACTTGATAAATCTAATAATGTAATGACGTTGCAACATTTTATCCCACTGTACTGTATTTACCCTGAAGACAAGACCCTTATCCTTTTACTCCTTCCACGACGCCTTTAGAGATGGAGGGGGGAAGAAGAATAAGGTCTATAAGGGGGAACTTCCCCAAACCTATTCTCCCTACTGTTTCAGGAAGGAGAAGGGGCGCTGCTCCTGGGGAGGATATGACCAATTACAAAGGAGGTTGATAGCCAATAGGGTTGTAATTAAGGAAAGGGGGACGTCGGATGGGAACTCACATGGGGCGGGGCTCTCAAGGAAACAAAAGTGTGACGACTCCCTCAAAGAGAGTTTTGTGGTAGACGGTCAGAAGTAGCGGTAGTAAAGAAGTCGGCCGAGAAATGGTACAACTCATCGGGTACTAAGAGTTGTTTTTTTTTTTATTCAATTTTCTTAATTTTACAGGAATGTTAGGTGGTATTATTAACCTAAAACTCATGTTTCTTAATTTTACAGAAATGCTATAACCTACAACTTTTTTTTTTTTCTTAATATCACAGAAGTGTTAAGTCGTATATTGTTAAATAACCTATAACTCAGTTTTGTTTTAGTTTAAAGAAATGTTAGATACTATTTTCAATAACCTATAACTCCTGTTTCTTAATATTACAGAAATGTTAGCCAATATAATTTTAAATAACCTACATCTCGTTTTTCTTAATTTTACAGAATTGTTAGGTAGTATAATGTTGAATAACCTATGACTAGTTTTTATTTTAATTTTATAAAGGTGTTAAGCAGTATTGTTAAATACCCTGAAACGCATTTCTCAATTTTTACACAGAACATATAAATATATATATATATATATATATATATATATATATAATATCTATATATGATATATATAGATATACTAGATATATAATATCTAATATTTATTTATATATTTATTATATATATTATATATATATAATTATATATAATAAATGTATATAATTAATAATTATATATATATTAAATATATATTAATATATATATATATAAATATATATTAAATCTATATATAATTTAATTTATTATATAAATATATATATAACATATGTATATATAGATATAAATTTATATATTTTATTTAGATATATTATTATATATATATAATAAATATATATTATTTATAATAAATATATTTAATAATTATATATAAATATTATATTCTTATAATTTATTATTATAATAATATATATCTATTTATATATATAATAATATTCTATATTCCTATATTTCTATTATATCATAATATATATATAATATCTACTATATATCTATTATAAATATCTATATAGTTATGTGTATCTATATACATATCTAATATATATATATATAAATATTATATTATAATATTATATTATATGATATATATATATATTCTTTATATCTCATATATATTATATATTATATATATCTATATATCTATATGTTCTATATATCTATATATATATTATATATCTAAATTATATCTGATATATATATATATATATAAATATAACT